>NC_079194.1:163429822-163729822 GCF_029499605.1 Hyla sarda | reverse complement strand
CCATAGAAAGAATGTGCCTCCAGCTGTTGCAAAACCATAAGTCCCAGCATGCCCATAAGGGAATGCTGGGAGTTGTGGTGGTCTGCCTCCTGCTGTTGCATAACTACAGCTCCCAGCATGCCCTTTTTGCATGCTGGGAGCTGTTGCTAAGCAACAGCAGGAGGCTGTCACTCACCTCCAACGATCCAGACGCTGCAGGTCAGTCCCGCCGCCGCAGCTGCTCCTGGGGCCCCGATCCCAACAGGGGCGCCGGGGATCGGGGTCCCCAGCACCGGGGGTCGTCTTCCCGCACCCGCTCACGTCCTCCGGAAGAGGGGCGGAGCGGGTGCGGGAGTGACACCCGCAGCAGGCGCCCTGATTGGTCGGCCGGTAATCCGGCCGACGAATCAGGGCGATCATGAGGTGGCACCAGTGCCACCTCACCCCTGCAGGCTCTGGCTGTTCGGGGCCGTCAGAGACGGCCCCGAACAGCCAGTAATTCCGGGTCACCGGGTCACTGGAGACCCGATTGACCCGGAATCGCCGCAGATCGCTGGACTGAATTGTCCAGCGATCTGCGGCGATCGCCGACATGGGGGGGCATAATGACCCCCCCTGGGCGATATGCCGGGATGCCTGCTGAACGATTTCAGCAGGCATCCGGCTCCGGTCCCCAACCGGCTAGCGGTGGGGGCCGGAATTCCCACGGGCGTATGGATACGCCCTCGGTCCTTAAGGACTCGGGATTCAGGGCGTATCCAAACGCCCTATGTCCTGAAGAGGTTAATGTTTCCCCCGGCTACAAGCCGGTTCATTTTTGCAAATTGCTGTATTAATTGTGGCAGTGATGTAAAGTGTTGCAGCTTTGTAACATTCACTTGAATGGGGTAAGGTTGTAGTACCATGCCCCGAGAAGTGAATACGCTGTCCTGTTTGAACAAAGACTGAACCATACTAGGGAGCGGAGTCTAAGGTGCCGCTCATTTTCACCAGAGCCCCCCGCAAACTGGGATGGACATTTTGCAGCAGGCAGCACCCAGGTTGCTACCCCTGGCACAATTCATTCACACAGGTTGCCCAGATGAAACTTGGCACAGATGACGAGACATAGTCAGACGAAGCACAGGTCAGGAGGCAGGCAGCAAAGAAGCGTAGACAGGTCACAAGCACAAGGTCAGGAGGCAGGCGGCAAAGGAACGTAGTCAGGTCAGAGGCATAAGGTCAGGAGACAGGCGGATAAGGAGCAAGGTCAGGTCACAAGCAGGAGGTCAGGAACACTAATAAGGAACAAACTATGTAACGCTTTCTCTAAGGCACTAGCATAAAGATCCGGCACCATAATAGGGAGGTGCCAGACTAATATAAGGTCCGCCCTGCAGCAGACCAATTATGGCCGTATTGGCCCTTTAAATCAAGAAGTGCCAACGCCTGCGCGCTCTAAGGGGAGGGGATGCATGTGCCAGCAATGAGCAGGACGAGAAGGGCCAGGGAGAGAGAGAGGTAAGGGGATGCCCAGGACTCGTATGTGGACGCGTCCCACAAAGCGAGTCCGGGAACCACCGTAAGAAGAGAAGGGGGTGTGCTCATGGCCGGAATAATGGCCGAAGCATTACCAATAGCAATGCCAGGGACACGCGTGCCGGAGCATCCCGCAAAGCCAGTCCTGGGGTTGCAGCCACCAGGGAGGAGGGACTGCTCACGGCCAGAATGAATGGTTGGAGCACTGCCCTTAACAGTACCCCCCCCCCCCCCCCTTGGGTCTCCCCCTCTTTTTGGGTCTAATAAAATCTCGAACCAAGCTGCGATCCATAATATTCTCCTCCGGTTCCCAGGACCTTTCTTCAGGACCAAATCTTTCCAGTCAACAAGAAAAAAAACATTTTACTCTAACATTTTTCATGGTAAGAATTTATTTCACCTTGAAAATATCTGAAGAACCAGAGACAGGAGTGGGGGCAATTACTTTTTTAGAAAACCAATTAATGACCAGAGGCTTGAGCAGAGAAACATGGAAAGAATTAGGAAAGCAAAGAGAGGAGGGCAGACGTAATTTATAAGAAACAGGATTGATCTTTTGAAGAACTTCAAATGGACCCAGGTAACAAGGACCCAACTTGTAACTGGGAATTTTTAAATGAATATACTTGGAGGAGAGCCAGACCTTGTCACCAGGAGAAAAAGATGGAGGAGGTCTTCTCCTCTAGTCTGCTTGAGACTTCATTTGGAGGAAGCAGAAAACAAGGAACGTCTAGTCTCCTGCCAGATGGATTCAAAATCTCTAATTAAAGCATCTAGGGCCGGCACTCCAGAGGAATCAGGTAGAGGAAGAGGTGGGCGAGGATGAAGACCATAGACGATAAAAAAGGGAGAATTCTTTGTGGATTCAGAGTCTCTGTGATTATAAGAAAATTCTGCCCAAGATAGAAGATCAACCCAATTGTCTTGCCGGGTCAAGACAAAATGTTGCAGGTAGCCTTCGGGAATTTGGTTAACTCTTTCCACTTGCCCATTGTATTGTGGATGGTAGGTGGAAGAAAAGTCTAGATTAATTTTAAAACAAGAACAGAGGGCACGCCAGAATTTGGAAACAAATTGTACTCCATGGGGGACATGTATCATTTCCAGTGTATAATAGAAGTTTTTTACCCCTCTGCCTGTTGTCTAAATTTGGCGCAGCTGCATTAAATTTATCATTCTTGTGCAGCTACTTTCTTGAATTGCGTTTAAATTTAGAATTCTCCTCAGAGCATAAATTTACATCGCAGCTCTATTTAGTAGGAGCTTTGTCTGCAGCGTATCTGCACCTAAACAGTAAATGTGTCCTCGTTATTAGTTTTAGAATTTTTTTTCTTCATTATGTAGAGTTTTAATCTCACAATAATACCACTTTTTGCACCTAATTATAACACATCAATTATACCAATGTCCTTATTCTTCATTTAACATCTGTGACACCCCTGTGCAAATCACCTCAAATGTACATGGTGCACTCTACCTTATGGGCCTTGTTGTGCACCTGCAGAGCACTTTGCGCCCACATATGTGGTATCTCCGTACTCTGGCTAAATTGTGTCCCAAAAAATGTTTTTTTTCTTTTCCCATTTACCTCTTGTGAAAATGTAAAGTATGCGGCAACACCTGCATGTCAGTGTAAATAATTTTATTTTTATACACTAACATACTGGTGTAGACTCCAACTGTTCCTTTTCATAATGGTTAAAAGGAGAAAAAGCCCCCCAAAATCTGTAAGGCAATTTCTCCCGAGTACGGCGATACCCCATATGTGACCCTAAAATGTTGGGGTGAACATAGGGGTATTCTATGCCAGTGTTTCCCAAACAGGGTGCCTCCAGCTGTTGCAACATGCCTGGACAATGGCTGTTCGGCAATACTGTGAGTTGTTGTTTTGCAACAGCTGGAGGCTCCATTTTGGAAACAGTGCCGTACCAGATGTTGTTCATATTTATTGGGGAGGGGAGGGGGGCTGTGTAGCGGTATGTGTATATATAGTGTTTTTTACTTATTTTATTTAAGTGTAGTGTAGTGTTTTTAGGGTACAGTCACACGGGCGGGGGTTGACAGCGAGTTTGCTGCATCTCAATCTTGCAGCACTCCCTGTAAACCTCCGCCCATGTGAGTGTACCCTGTCCATTCACATTGGAGGGAGGGGGGGGGAAACATCCAGCTGTTGCAAAACTACAACTCCGAGCATGCCCTTTGGCTGTCCGTGCATGCTGGGAGTTGTAGTTTTGCAACAGCTGGAGACACACTGGTTGCGAAACACGGAAACAGACTCAGTGTTTCACAACCAGTGTGCCTTCAGCTGTTGCAAAAACTTCAAATCTCAGCATGCAGTGACAGCAGAAGGACATGCTGGAACTTGTAGTTATGCAACAGCTGGAGGCATACTGCTACAACTCCCAGCATGCCCTTTGGCAGTCCGTGCATGCTGAGGGTTGTAGTTATGCAAAAGCTGAAGGCACACTGGTTGCAAAACACTTGAAAGTTTTTTACTTAACTTAGTGTTTCCAAACCAGTGTGCCTCCAGCTGTTGCACAACTTCAATTCCCAGCATGCATGGTCTGCCCAGTGCATGCTGGGCGTTATAGTTTGGAGGCACAGCTGGAGGCACACGGGTTGGGAAAAAGAGTTAGGAAACCAAAAATGTTTCCCAACTAGTGTGCCTCCAGCTGTTGCAAAACAATAATTCCCAGCATGGCCAGACATGCTGGAAGTTGTATTTCGGCAATATCTGAAGGGTCAGATGTTGACGAACTACAACTCCCAGCATGCTTGGGCAGTCTGGGCATGCTGGGAGTTGTAGTTTTGCAACAGCTGGAGGTCCACAGTTTGTAGACCACTGTATAATGGTCTCCAATCTGTGGTCTTCCAGATGTTATAGAACTACAACTCCCAGCATGCCTCGACAGAGTGGGCATGCTGAGATTTGTAATTTTGGAACATCTGGAAGAGCACAGATTGGAGACCATTATACAGTGGTCTCCAAACTGTGGCCCTCCAGATATTGCAATACTACAACTCCCAGCATGCCCAGATGGTCACATGGTAAGATGGCTGGCTATCAGTGCCACCATCTTACCGGGCGCTGGGGAAAAGTATAACGGAAAGCAGTAAATTTTAAAAATAAAAGGAAAATGATCTACGGTGTTAAGTGGATTACAAAGCTATTTTAATGTGACGGAGCTTGTGCAATGATAAGTAAGCTATCAAACATTTCCTATGTAAATGTATTAAATTGTTGGATCATAAAATAACAATATCAATATACAAGTGATCTAATGAATAACTGAACTGTAAACAAATATTCTATATGCAAATTATTTTTAAATGGCTTTGGACTAACCAAGGAGTAAAAAGCAATATAAAGCAAACCAAAGGAGGAATTGAGATAGGAAAGTGAAAACATTCTGGTGGTTCCTTAGTAGAACTTTCCTTCAGAAATAGAAAGGATTGCTACGTGCACTTAAAGTTGGCTTATATTTATGGGGAAAAAGACGCACTTGCGTCAAAATTTTTTGTGCAAAGGAAAAGAACGCAGGAAATAAATCCATGTGTACTATAGATGTCACTCCAAGGTACCCTGATTAGGCCACATCTGGAGGACATGCTCTACCAAAACGTGCGCAAAAAAAATGGGGAAAAAAAGCGCTTGCGCAAAATTTTGCGCAAAAAAATACACACAAAACAGGGGTAAAATCTTTGATACATGTCCCCCCATGATCCGAGATGATGTGGGAAGGAAGACCATGTAAGCAAAAGATTTGTAGAATAAAATGTTTGGCCAACTGAGGAGCAGAAGGAAGTCCGGAAAAACGATCAACGACCACCCAAATGATGTTATTGTTATAGGAAGGAGGGAGATAAGTGATGAAATCCATTGCTATATGAGTCTACGGGCATCTGGAATGGGTAAGGGCTGTAAGAGTCCTGCAGGTTTCAATCGTAGACAAGAGCTAACAAAGTCAGTGATATCACATTTGAGATGGGGCCACTAATAAAGTCAGGAGATTATCTGCAAAGACTTCTTGATTCCAGAGTGACCAGCCAGCAGTGAGGAGTGTCCCCAACTGAGGACACAACATCTGAGTCGGGGAGGTACGAATGTCTTCCCAGGTGGAACTTGAAAAAGAGAAGCTGGGGCCGCAGTAATAAGGCACTCAGGAGCGAAATGAATGACGTGGAGTGAATTCCCGACCAACAATATTGGAGGCTCGAGAAAGAGCATCAGCTCTAATATTTTCTCAGCAGGACAAAAATGAATGTTGAAATTGAATCGAGAGAAGAAGAGCGACCATCTTGCTTGACGGGGATTCAGGCGTTGTGCAGATTGTAGATATAAAAGGTTTTTGTGATCTGTGAAAATGTTGACAGGATGTTTTGAACGATCCAAAAGATGGCGCCATTCTTCTAAGGCAAGTTTGAGGGCGAGGAGTTCCCGGTCGCTTCTGGAATAGTTTCTTTCTGCAGGAGAAAAGGTATTGGAGAAAAAAAACGCAAGTTGTGATTTTGCCCTTGGGAGACTTTTGCGTCAGAACTGCGCCAGCTTCTACTGATCATGCGTCTACCTCCAAAAAGAAAAGTTTTTCTGGATCAGGTCTTGAGAGAAGAGGTGCTGAAGCTAAGGTAGATTTTACTTGAGAGAAAGCCTCTTCAGCCTCTGGTGACCAATTTTTGCAGTTGCTGTTCTTTTTGGTAAGAGCTACAATTGGGGCCACCAAAGAAGAAAAATGTGGAATTAACTGACAATAGTAGTTGGCAAACGCCAAAAAACTTTGAATTGCATGCAAACCAGAAGGACATGGCCAGCCCAAAATGGCAGAAAGCTTGGTATGATCCATCTGAAGTCCAAGATGGGAGACTATATAACCCAGAAAAGGAAGACTTGTTCTTTCAAAGAGGCATTTCTCCAATTTAGCAAACAGACCAGATCCATTTTAGTGAAGATTTTGGCTCCATGTAGTCGGTCAAAGAGTTCAGAAATCAAGGGCAATGGGTAGAGGTTTTTGATTGTGATTTTATTAAGACCTTGATAATCAATGCAAGGATGGAGAGAACCATCCTTCTTTCCTACAAAGAAGAATCCAGCCCCAGCAGGAGAGGTTGCTTTCCAGATGAATCCCTAGTAGGTTTTTCCTGAATATATTTTTCCATAGCTTGTGTCTCAGGTACATACAATGGATAAATTCTTCCCCGAAGAGGGGTTGTGCCAGGTTGGAGGTCAATGGGACAATAATAAGGACGATGTAGAGGAAGAGACTCTTCTAGTTTCTCGCAGAATACGTCAGCAAAGTCTCGATATGGGAATGGTAGGTTATACTTAATGAGAGGAATGGGATTACTCCTGGATAAAGGTGACTCCAGACAGTGACCTTTACAAAAAGTTCCCCAACAAGAAATTTCTCCAATGTTCCAATCTAATTGCGGAGAATGAAGCTGTAGCCAAGGAAGTCCTAGAAGAAGTTCAGAAGTACAATGAGGAAGTACAAGGAACCATATTTTCTCCTTATGGAACACTCCTACTTGCAAGTAGATAGGTTCAGTGCAGAAAAGGACCGTACACTTCAGGTGTTCTCCGTTAACAGTACAGATATGCAGCAGCTTAACTAGCCGAGACACAGGTAAACAATGTTTTTGGACCAGGGTGGAATTTATTAAAGTTACCTGCGGAACCGGGGTTCAGGAAGGCTGAGGCGAAGAATGAGGACTTCATAGGAATATGAATTTGAACTGGCATGGTCAAACATGGAAAGGTGGTGTTCTCACCCAGGGACGCCTCTCACATCCACACCTATTCATCTGGTGAAGGATGCTATCATGGTGCTTCTGTTCGGATGCAGGCATCCTCCATTGTATGCATAACATGCTGGGCATTGCCCATAGCAATGGACCACAAGTGTAGGATCTGCCCCCACTAATGCACATTCGCATTTGGGGTTGTGCACCTCCTGCCATCTGAGACCATGCAATTGTATTTGTCCAAATTATATACCATTGCACCTATATTATCACTGTAGCTAGCATTAAGGTTCACCTGTGAGGCCGGCATCTTATCAGCCTCCTTGGGTGGGGCTTATAGCCTGTCTCCCCTCTCCCATTGTATGTGTGCTTAGTCACACTGGAGGTAATCTGGGCAGAGGCGGCTCTAGACTTTTTGAGGCCTTAGGCAAAAATATATCTGAGGCCCCCCAAGTGCGATAAATAAGAAGTAAAAAAAAAGTTAAAAAACAAATAGTTATTTATTTATTTTTTTGTGGGGCTCCCCGATCGAGGTTGACGAGCAAAAAAAAAATAAAAAAAAAAGGATAGAATGGTAAAACAAAAAAAATAAAATGCACTATATCTATTTGTCAGTGGGTATGTAGTTTAAAGTGCTGCTTTATACAGCAACTCACCAATGACGTCTTCACTAATTTGAGTCATTGTCTTCTCTTCTCCATTTGGTCCGGGCCATAATGACAATTTCTTCCACCCACAACTCTTCACCGTTAAACCTGCAAAACAAACCTATTAGGCTCCGCACTTTTTTTTCCCATGGGTGACAGAGGGGGTGTAGAACAGTGTACATGGGTAACAGAGGGGTGTAGAGGGGTGTACAGAAGGGTGTAGAGGAGTGTACATGGGTGACAGGGGTATAGAGGAGTGTACATGGGTGACAGAGGGGTGTAGAGGAGTGTACATGGGTGACAGAGGGGTGTAGAGGAGTGTACAGAGGGGTGTAGAGGAGTTTACATGGGTGGCAGAGGGGTGTAGATGAGTGTACAGAGGGGTGTAGAAGAGTGTACCTGGGTGACAGAGGGCTGTAGAGGAGTGTACATGGGTGACAGAGGGGTGTAGAGGAGTATACAGAGGGGGTGTAGAAGAGTGTACATGGGTAACAGAGGGGTGTAGAGGGGTGTACAGAGGGGTGTAGAGGAGTGTACATGGGTGACAGGGGTATAGAGGAGTGTACATGGGTGACAGAGGGTTTAGAGGAGTGTACATGGGTGACAGAGGGGTGTAGAGGAGTGTACAGAGGGGTGTAGAGGAGTGTACAGAGGGGGTGTAGAAGAGTGTACATGGGTAACAGAGGGGTGTAGAGGGGTGTACAGAGGGGTGTAGAGGAGTGTACATGGGTGACAGGGATATAGAGGAGTGTACATGGGTGACAGAGGGGTGTAGAGGAGTGTACAGAGGGGTGTAGAGGAGTGTACATGGGTGGCAGAGGGGTGTAGAGGAGTGTACAGAGTGGTGTAGAGGAGTGTACATGGATGACAGAGGGGTGTAGAGGAGTGTACATGGATGACAGAGTGGTATAGAGGAGTGTACAGAGGGGTGTAGAGGAGTGTACATAGGTGGCAGAGGGGTGTAGAGGAGTGTACAGAGGGGTGTAGAGGAAAGTACATGGATGACAGAGGGGTGTAGAGGAGTGTACATGGGTGACAGAGGGGTGTAGAGGAGTGTACATGGGTGACAGAGGGGTGTAGGGGAGTGTACATGGGTGGCAGAGGGGTGTAGAGGAGTGTACATGGGTGGCAGAGGGGTGTAGAGGAGTGTACATGGGTGACAGAGGGATGTAGAGGAGTGTACATGGGTGACAGAGGAGTGTACATGGGTGACAGAGGGGTGTAGAGGAGTGTAGAGAGGGGTGTAGAGGAGTGTACAGAGGGGTGTAGAGGAGTGTACATGGGTGACAGAGGGGTGTAGAGGAGTGTACAGAGGTGTGTAGAGGAGTGTACAGAGGGGTGCAGAGGACTGTACATGGGTGACAGAGGGGTGTAGAGGAGTGTACATGGGTGACAGAGGAGTGTAGAGAGGGGTGTAGAGGAGTGTACCTGGGTAACAGAGGGGTGTAGAGGAGTGTACATGGGTGACAGAGGGGTCTAGAGGAGTGTACATGGGTGACAGAGGGGTGTAGAGAAGTGTACATGGGTGACAGAGGGGTGTAGAGGAGTGTACATGGATGACAGAGTGGTGTAGAGGAGAGTACATGGGTGATAGGGGTATAGAGGAGTTTACATCGGTGACAGAGGGGTGTAGAGGAGTGTAATGGGTGACAGAGGGGTTTAGAGGAGTGTACATGGGTGACAGAGGAGTGTACAGAGGGGTGTAGAGGAGTGTACATGGGTGACAGAGGGGTGTAGAATAGTGTACATGGGTGACAGAGGGGTGTAGAGGAGTGTACAGAGGGGTGTAGAGGAGTGTACATGGGTGACAAAGGGGTGTAGAGGAGTGTACATGGGTGACAGAGGGGTATAGAGGAGTGTACATGGGTGACAGAGGGGTGTAGAGGAGTGTACAGAGGGGTGTAGAGGAGTGTACATGGGTGGCAGAGGGGTGTAGAGGAGTGTCCAGAGGGGTGTAGAGGAGTGTACATGGATGACAGAGGGGTGTAGAGGAGTGTACATGGGTGATAGGGGTATAGAGGAGTGTATATGGGTGACTGGGGGGTGTAGAGGAGTGTACATGGGTGACAGAGGGGTGTAGAGGAGTGTACAGAGGGGTATAGAGTAGTGTACATGGATGACAGAGGGGTATAGGAGGAGTGTACATGGGAGACAGAGAGGTGTAGAGGAGTGTACATGGGTGATAGGGGTATAGAGGAGTGTACATGGGTGACAGAGGGGTATAGAGGAGTGTACATGGGTGACAGAGGGGTGTAGAGGAGTGTACATGGGTGACAGAGGGGTGTAGAGGAGTGTACGTGGGTGACAGAGGAGTGTACAGAGGGGTGTAGAGGAGTGTACATGGGTGACAGAGGGGTGTTGAGGAGAGTACATGGGTGACAGAGGGGTGTAGAGGAGTGTACAGAGGGGTGTAGAGGAGTGTACATGGGTGACAGAGGAGTGTTGAGGAGAGTACATGGGTGACAGAGGGGTGTAGAGGAGTGTACAGAGGGGTGTAGATGAGTGTTCATGGGTGACAGAGGGGTGTAGAGGAGTGTACATGGGTGACAGAGGAGTGTAGAGGAGTGTACATGGGTGACAGAGGGGTATAGAGGAGTGTACATGGGTGACAGAGGGGTGTAGAGGAGTGTACAGAGGGGTGTAGAGGAGTGTACATGGGTGGCAGAGGGGTGTAGAGGAGTGTACAGAGGGGTGTAGAGGAGTGTACATGGATGACAGAGGGGTGTAGAGGAGTGTACATGGGTGACAGAGGGGTGTAGAGGAGTGTACATGGGTGATAGGGGTATAGAGGAGTGTACATGGGTGACAGGGGGGTGTAGAGGAGTGTATATGGGTGACAGAGGGGTGTAGAGGAGTGTACATGGGTGGCAGAGGGGTGTAGAGGAGTGTACAGAGGGGTGTAGAGGAGCGTACATGGATGACAGAGGGGTGTAGAGGAGTGTACATGGGTGACAGAGGGGTGTAGAGGAGTGTAGAGAGGGGTGTAGAGGAGTGTACAGAGGGGTGTAGAGGAGTGTACATGGGTGACAGAGGGGTGTAGAGGAGTATACAGAGGGGTGTAGAGAAGTGTACAGAGGGGTGCAGAGGACTGTACATGGGTGACAGAGGGGTGTAGAGGAGTGTACCTGGGTAACAGAGGGGTGTAGAGGAGTGTACATGGGTGACAGAGGGGTGTAGAGGAGTGTACATGGGTGACAGAGAGGTGTAGAGAAGTGTACATGGGTGACAGAGGGGTGTAGAGGAGTGTACATGGGTGACAGAGGGGTGTAGAGGAGTGTACATGGATGACAGAGGGGTGTAGAGGAGAGTACATGGGTGATAGGGGTATAAAGGAGTGTACATCGGTGACAGAGGGGTGTAGAGGAGTGTACATGGGTGACAGAGGGGTTTAGAGGAGTGTACATGGGTGACAGAGGAGTGTACAAAGGGGTGTAGAGGAGTGTACATGGGTGACAGAGGGGTGTAGAGGAGTGTACATGGGTGACAGAGGGGTGTAGAGGAGTGTACAGAGGGGTGTAGATGAGTGTTCATGGGTGACAGAGGGGTGTAGAGGAGTGAACATGGGTGACAGAGGGGTGTAGAGGAGTGTACATGGGTGACAGAGGGGTGTAGAAAAGTGTACATGGGTGACAGAGGGGTGTAGAGGAGTGTACAGAGGGGTGTAGAGGAGTGTACATGGGTGACAAAGGGGTGTAGAGGAGTGTACATGGGTGACAGAGGGGTATAGAGGAGTGTACATGGGTGACAGAGGGGTGTAGAGGAGTGTACAGAGGGGTGTAGAGGAGTGTACATGGGTGGCAGAGGGGTGTAGAGGAGTGTCCAGAGGGGTGTAGAGGAGTGTACATGGATGACAGAGGGGTGTAGAGGAGTGTACATGGGTGATAGGGGTATAGAGGAGTGTATATGGGTGACTGGGGGTGTAGAGGAGTGTACATGGGTGACAGAGGGGTGTAGAGGAGTGTACAGAGGGGTGTAGAGGAGTGTACATGGGTGGCAGAGGGGTGTAGAGGAGTGTACAGAGGGGTATAGAGTAGTGTACATGGATGACAGAGGGGTATAGGAGGAGTGTACATGGGAGACAGAGGGGTGTAGAGAAGTGTATATGGGTGACAGAGGGGTGTAGAGGAGTGTACATGGGTGGCAGAGGGGTGTAGAGGAGTGTACATAGGGGTGTAGAGGAGCGTACATGGATGACAGAGGGGTGTAGAGGAGTGTACATGGGTGACAGAGGGGTGTAGAGGAGTGTAGCGAGGGGTGTAGAGGAGTGTACAGAGGGGTGTAGAGGAGTGTACATGGGTGACAGAGGGGTGTAGAGGAGTGTACAGAGGGGTGTAGAGAAGTGTACAGAGGGGTGCAGAGGACTGTACATGGATGACAGAGGGGTGTAGTGGAGTGTACCTGGGTAACAGAGGGGTGTAGAGGAGTGTACATGGGTGACAGAGGGGTGTAGAGGAGTGTACATGGGTGACAGAGAGGTGTAGAGAAGTGTACATGGGTGACAGAGGGGTGTAGAGGAGTGTACATGGGTGACAGAGGGGTGTAGAGGAGTGTACATGGATGACAGAGGGGTGTAGAGGAGAGTACATGGGTGATAGGGGTATAGAGGAGTGTACATCGGTGACAGAGGGGTGTAGAGGAGTGTACATGGGTGACAGAGGGGTTTAGAGGAGTGTACATGGGTGACAGAGGAGTGTACAAAGGGGTGTAGAGGAGTGTACATGGGTGACAGAGGGGTGTAGAGGAGTGTACATGGGTGACAGAGGGGTGTAGAGGAGTGTACAGAGGGGTGTAGATGAGTGTTCATGGGTGACAGAGGGGTGTAGAGGAGTGAACATGGGTGACAGAGGGGTGTAGAGGAGTGTACATGGGTGATAGGGGTATAGAGGAGTGTACATGGGTGACAGAGGGGTATGGAGGAGTGTACATGGGTGACAGAGGGGTGTAGAGGAGTGTACATGGGTGACAGAGGGGTGTAGAGGAGTGTACATGGGTGACAGAGGAGTGTACAGAGGGGTGTAGAGGAGTGTACATGGGTGACAGAGGGGTGTTGAGGAGAGTACATGGGTGACAGAGGGGTTTAGAGGAGTGTACATGGGTGACAGAGGAGTGTACAAAGGGGTGTAGAGGAGTGTACATGGGTGACAGAGGGGTGTAGAGGAGTGTACATGGGTGACAGAGGGGTGTAGAGGAGTGTACAGAGGGGTGTAGATGAGTGTTCATGGGTGACAGAGGGGTGTAGAGGAGTGAACATGGGTGACAGAGGGGTGTAGAGGAGTGTACATGGGTGATAGGGGTATAGAGGAGTGTACATGGGTGACAGAGGGGTATAGAGGAGTGTACATGGGTGACAGAGGGGTGTAGAGGAGTGTACATGGGTGACAGAGGGGTGTAGAGGAGTGTACATGGGTGACAGAGGAGTGTACAGAGGGGTGTAGAGGAGTGTACATGGGTGACAGAGGGGTGTTGAGGAGAGTACATGGGTGACAGAGGGGTGTAGAGGAGTGTACAGAGGGGTGTAGAGGAGTGTACATGGGTGACAGAGGAGTGTTGAGGAGAGTACATGGGTGACAGAGGGGTGTAGAGGAGTGTACAGAGGGGTGTAGATGAGTGTTCATGGGTGACAGAGGGGTGTAGAGGAGTGTACATGGGTGACAGAGGGGTGTAGAGGAGTGTACATGGGTGACAGAGGGGTATAGAGGAGTGTTCATGGGTGACAGAGGGGTGTAGAGGAGTGTACAGAGGGGTGTAGAGGAGTGTACATGGGTGGCAGAGGGGTGTAGAGGAGTGTACAGAGGGGTGTAGAGGAGTGTACATGGATGACAGAGGGGTGTAGAGGAGTGTACATGGGTGACAGAGGGGTGTAGAGGAGTGTACATGGGTGATAGGGGTATAGAGGAGTGTACATGGGTGACAGGGGGGTGTAGAGGAGTGTATATGGGTGATAGAGGGGTGTAGAGGAGTGTACAGAGGGGTGTACAGGAGTGTACATGGGTGGCAGAGCGGTATAGGAGGAGTGTACATGGGTGACAGAGGGGTGTAGAGGAGTGTACATGGGTGATAGGGGTATATAGGAGTGTACATGGGTGACAGGGGGGTGTAGAGGAGTGTATATGGGTGACAGAGGGGTGTAGAGGAGTGTACAGAGGGGTGTAGAGGAGCGTACATGGATGACAGAGGGGTATAGGAGGAGTGTACATGGGTGACAGAGAGGTGTAGAGGAGTTTACATGGGTGATAGGGGTATAGAGGAGTGTACATGGGTGACAGAGGGGTGTAGAGGAGTGTACATGGGTGACAGAGGGGTGTAGAGGAGTGTACATGGGTGACACAGGGGTGTAGGGAAGTGTACATGGGTGACAGAGGGGTGTAGAGGAGTGTACATGGATGATAGAGGGGTGTAGATGGGTGTACATGGGTGACAGAGGGGTGTCGAGGAGTGTACATGGGGGGCAGAGGGGTGTAGAGGAGTGTACAGAGAGGTGTAGAGGAATGTACATGGGTGACAGAGGGGTGTAGAGGAGTGTACATGGGTGACAGAGGGGTGTAGAGGAGTGTACATGGGTGACAGAGGGGTGTAGGGGAGTGTACATGGGTGGCAGAGGGGTGTAGAGGAGTGTACATGGGTAGCAGAGGGGTGTAGAGGATTGTACATGGGTGACAGATAAGTGTACAGAGGGGTGTAGAGGAGTGTACATGGGTGACAGAGGGGTGTAGAGGAGTGTACAGAGGGTTGTAGAGGAGTGTACAGAGGGGTGTAGAGGAGTGTACATGGGTGACAGAGGGGTGTAGAGGAGTGTACAGAGGGGTGTAGAGGAGTGTACATGGGTGGCAGAAGGGTGTAGAGGAGTGTACATGGGTGACAGAGGGGTGTAGAGGAGTGTACAGAGGGGTGTAGAGGAGTGTACATGGGTTGCAGAGGGGTGTAGAGGAGCTTATATGGGTGACAGAGGGATGTAGTGGAGTGTACAGAGGGGTGTAGGGAGGTATACAAGGGTGACAGATGGGTGTAGAAGAGTGAACATGGGTGACGGGGGCATAGGGGGTGACAGAGGGGTGGACAGGAGTGACAAGGTAGTAACAGAGGGGTGGACAGGGGTGACAGAGTGGTGAATAGGGGATGGACATAGGTGACAAGGATGTGGTCAGGGGGGTGAACAATGGAGGGTGAACATGGGTGACAGGGATGAACAGGGGTGACAGAGGGTTAGATGGGGGGTGGACATGGATGACAGGAGGGTGGACATGGGAGACAGGGGGTCAGAGGGGTGGACAAGGGTGACAAGGGGGTAAAAGAGGGACAGGAGTGACAGAGGGGTGGACTGGGGTAACAAAGGGACAGATGGGTGAACAGGAGGGTGGACATGGGTGACAGGGTAGACTACGGGGGTAAAACATGGGTGACAGAGATGGACAGCGGAGTGGACAAGGCAGACACGGATGACAGGAGGGTGGACATGAGTGACGGGATGATAGGAGGGTGGACATAGGTGAGGGGGGGTGGACACGGGTGACAGGGGGGTGGACATGGGTGACAAGGGGGTGGACAGGGGTGACAGGAGGGTGAACAGGGGTGACAGGGGGGTGAACAGGGGTGACAGGGGGGAAGACAGGGGTGACAGGGGGGAAGACAGGGGTGACAGGAGGGTGGACAGGGGTGACAGGAGGATAGACAGGGGTGAAAGGGGGGTGAATATGGGTGAAAGGGGGGTGAACATGGGTGAAAGGGGGTGAACATGAGTGAAAGGGGGGTTTAGAGGAGTGTACATGGGTGACAGAGGAGTGTACAGAGGGGTGTAGAGGAGTGTACATGGGTGACAGAGGGGTGTAGAATAGTGTACATGGGTGACAGAGGGGTGTAGAGGAGTGTACAAAGGGGTGTAGAGGAGTGTACATGGGTGACAAAGGGGTGTAGAGGAGTGTACATGGGTGACAGAGGGGTATAGAGGAGTGTACATGGGTGACAGAGGGGTGTAGAGGAGTGTACAGAGGGGTGTAGAGGAGTGTACATGGGTGGCAGAGGGGTGTAGAGGAGTGTCCAGAGGGGTGTAGAGGAGTGTACATGGATGACAGAGGGGTGTAGAGGAGTGTACATGGGTGATAGGGGTAAAGAGGAGTGTACATGGGTGACTGGGGGGTGTAGAGGTGTGTACATGGGTGACAGAGGGGTGTAGAGGAGTGTACAGAGGGGTGTAGAGGAGTGTACATGGGTGGCAAAGAGGTGTAGAGGAGTGTACAGAGGGGTATAGAGTAGTGTACATGGATGACAGAGGGGTATAGGAGGAGTGTACATGGGAGACAGAGAGGTGTAGAGGAGTGTACATGGGTGATAGGGGTATAGAGGAGTGTACATGGGTGACAGAGGGGTATAGAGGAGTGTACATGGGTGACAGAGGGGTGTAGAGGAGTGTACATGGGTGACAGAGGGGTGTAGAGGAGTGTACATGGGTGACAGAGGAGTGTACAGTGGGGTGTAGAGGAGTGTACATGGGTGACAGAGGTGTGTTGAGGAGAGTACATGGGTGACAGAGGGGTGTAGAGGAGTGTACAGAGGGGTGTAGAGGAGTGTACATGGGTGACAGAGGAGTGTTGAGGAGAGTACATGGGTGACAGAGGGGTGTAGAGGAGTGTACAGAGGGGTGTAGATGAGTGTTCATGGGTGACAGAGGGGTGTAGAGGAGTGTACATGGGTGACAGAGGGGTGTAGAGGAGTGTACATGGGTGACAGAGGGGTATAGAGGAGTGTACATGGGTGACAGAGGGGTGTAGAGGAGTGTACAGAGGGGTGTAGAGGAGTGTACATGGGTGGCAGAGGGGTGTAGAGGAGTTTACAGAGGGGTGTAGAGGAGTGTACATGGATGACAGAGGGGTGTAGAGGAGTGTACATGGGTGACAGAGGGGTGTAGAGGAGTGTACATGGGTGATAGGGGTATAGAGGAGTGTACATGGGTGACAGGGGGTGTAGAGGAGTGTATATGGGTGACAGAGGGGTGTAGAGGAGTGTACATGGGTGGCAGAGGGGTGTAGAGGAGTGTACAGAGGGGTGTAGAGGAGCGTACATGGATGACAGAGGGGTGTAGAGGAGTGTACATGGGTGACAGAGGGGTGTAGAGGAGTGTAGAGAGGGGTGTAGAGGAGTGTACAGAGGGGTGTAGAGGAGTGTACAGAGGGGTGCAGAGGACTGTACATGGGTGACAGAGGGGTGTAGAGGAGTGTACATGGGTGACAGAGGAGTGTAGAGAGGGGTGTAGAGGAGTGTACCTGGGTAACAGAGGGGTGTAGAGGAGTGTACATGGGTGACAGAGGGGTGTAGAGGAGTGTACATGGGTGACAGAGGGGTGTAGAGAAGTGTACATGGGTGACAGAGGGGTGTAGAGGAGTGTACATGGGTGACAGAGGGGTGTAGAGGAGTGTACATGGATGACAGAGGGGTGTAGAGGAGAGTACATGGGTGATAGGGGTATAGAGGAGTGTACATCGGTGACAGAGGGATGTAGAGGAGTGTACATGGGTGACAGAGAGGTTTAGAGGAGTGTACATGGGTGACAGAGGAGTGTACAGAGGGGTGTAGAGGAGTGTACATGGGTGACAGAGGGGTGTAGAGGAGTGTACATGGGTGACAGAGGGGTGTAGAGGAGTGTACAGAGGGGTGTAGATGAGTGTTCATGGGTGACAGAGGGGTGTAGAGGAGTGAACATGGGTGATAGAGGGGTGTAGAGGAGTGTACATGGGTGACAGAGGGGTGTAGAATAGTGTACATGGGTGACAGAGGGGTGTAGAGGAGTGTACAGAGGGGTGTAGAGGAGTGTACATGGGTGACAAAGGGGTGTAGAGGAGTGTACATGGGTGACAGAGGGGTATAGAGGAGTGTACATGGGTGACAGAGGGGTGTAGAGGAGTGTACAGAGGGGTGTAGAGGAGTGTACATGGGTGGCAGAGGGGTGTAGAGGAGTGTCCAGAGGGGTGTAGAGGAGTGTATATGGATGACAGAGGGGTGTAGAGGAGTGTACATGGGTGATAGGGGTATAGAGGAGTGTATATGGGTGACTTGGGGGTGTAGAGGAGTGTACATGGGTGACAGAGGGGTGTAGAGGAGTGTACAGAGGGGTGTAGAGGAGTGTACATGGGTGGCAGAGGGGTGTAGAGGAGTGTACAGAGGGGTATAGAGTAGTGTACATGGATGACAGAGGGGTATAGGAGGAGTGTACATGGGAGACAGAGAGGTGTAGAGGAGTGTACATGGGTGATAGGGGTATAGAGGAGTGTACATGGGTGACAGAGGGGTATAGAGGAGTGTACATGGGTGACAGAGGGGTGTAGAGGAGTGTACATGGGTGACAGAGGGGTGTAGAGGAGTGTACATGGGTGACAGAGGAGTGTACAGAGGGGTGTAGAGGAGTGTACATGGGTGACAGAGGGGTGTTGAGGAGAGTACATGGGTGACAGAGGGGTGTAGAGGAGTGTACAGAGGGGTGTAGAGGAGTGTACATGGGTGACAGAGGGGTGTAGAGAAGTGTACATGGGTGACAGAGGGGTGTAGAGGAGTGTACATGGGTGACAGAGGGGTGTAGAGGAGTGTACATGGATGACAGAGGGGTGTAGAGGAGAGTACATGGGTGATAGGGGTATAGAGGAGTGTACATCGGTGACAGAGGGATGTAGAGGAGTGTACATGGGTGACAGAGAGGTTTAGAGGAGTGTACATGGGTGACAGAGGAGTGTACAGAGGGGTGTAGAGGAGTGTACATGGGTGACAGAGGGGTGTAGAGGAGTGTACATGGGTGACAGAGGGGTGTAGAGGAGTGTACAGAGGGGTGTAGATGAGTGTTCATGGGTGACAGAGGGGTGTAGAGGAGTGAACATGGGTGATAGAGGGGTGTAGAGGAGTGTACATGGGTGACAGAGGGGTGTAGAATAGTGTACATGGGTGACAGAGGGGTGTAGAGGAGTGTACAGAGGGGTGTAGAGGAGTGTACATGGGTGACAAAGGGGTGTAGAGGAGTGTACATGGGTGACAGAGGGGTATAGAGGAGTGTACATGGGTGACAGAGGGGTGTAGAGGAGTGTACAGAGGGGTGTAGAGGAGTGTACATGGGTGGCAGAGGGGTGTAGAGGAGTGTCCAGAGGGGTGTAGAGGAGTGTATATGGATGACAGAGGGGTGTAGAGGAGTGTACATGGGTGATAGGGGTATAGAGGAGTGTATATGGGTGACTTGGGGGTGTAGAGGAGTGTACATGGGTGACAGAGGGGTGTAGAGGAGTGTACAGAGGGGTGTAGAGGAGTGTACATGGGTGGCAGAGGGGTGTAGAGGAGTGTACAGAGGGGTATAGAGTAGTGTACATGGATGACAGAGGGGTATAGGAGGAGTGTACATGGGAGACAGAGAGGTGTAGAGGAGTGTACATGGGTGATAGGGGTATAGAGGAGTGTACATGGGTGACAGAGGGGTATAGAGGAGTGTACATGGGTGACAGAGGGGTGTAGAGGAGTGTACATGGGTGACAGAGGGGTGTAGAGGAGTGTACATGGGTGACAGAGGAGTGTACAGAGGGGTGTAGAGGAGTGTACATGGGTGACAGAGGGGTGTTGAGGAGAGTACATGGGTGACAGAGGGGTGTAGAGGAGTGTACAGAGGGGTGTAGAGGAGTGTACATGGGTGACAGAGGAGTGTTGAGGAGAGTACATGGGTGACAGAGGGGTGTAAAGGAGTGTACAGAGGGGTGTAGATGAGTGTTCATGGGTGACAGAGGGGTGTAGAGGAGTGTACATGGGTGACAGAGGGGTGTAGAGGAGTGTACATGGGTGACAGGGGTATAGAGGAGTGTACATGGGTGACAGAGGGGTGTAGAGGAGTGTACATGGGTGACAGAGGGGTGTAGAGGAGTGTACAGAGGGGTGTAGAGGAGTTTACATGAGTGGCAGAGGGGTGTAGATGAGTGTACAGAGGGGTGTAGAAGAGTGTACCTGGGTGACAGAGGGCTGTAGAGGAGTGTACATGGGTGACAGAGGGGTGTAGAGGAGTGTACAGAGGGGGTGTAGAAGAGTGTACATGGGTAACAGAGGGGTGTAGAGGGGTGTACAGAGGGGTGTAGAGGAGTGTACATGGGTGACAGGGGTATAGAGGAGTGTACATGGGTGACAGAGGGTTTAGAGGAGTGTACATGGGTGACAGAGGGGTGTAGAGGAGTGTACAGAGGGGTGTAGAGGAGTGTACAGAGGGGGTGTAGAAGAGTGTACATGGGTAACAGAGGGGTGTAGAGGGGTGTACAGAGGGGTGTAGAGGAGTGTACATGGGTGACAGGGATATAGAGGAGTGTACATGGGTGACAGAGGGGTGTAGAGGAGTGTACAGAGGGGTGTAGAGGAGTGTACATGGGTGGCAGAGGGGTGTAGAGGAGTGTACAGAGTGGTGTAGAGGAGTGTACATGGATGACAGAGGGGTGTAGAGGAGTGTACATGGATGACAGAGTGGTATAGAGGAGTGTACAGAGGGGTGTAGAGGAGTGTACATAGGTGGCAGAGGGGTGTAGAGGAGTGTACAGAGGGGTGTAGAGGAAAGTACATGGATGACAGAGGGGTGTAGAGGAGTGTACATGGGTGACAGAGGGGTGTAGAGGAGTGTACATGGGTGACAGAGGGGTGTAGGGGAGTGTACATGGGTGGCAGAGGGGTGTAGAGGAGTGTACATGGGTGGCAGAGGGGTGTAGAGGAGTGTACATGGGTGACAGAGGGATGTAGAGGAGTGTACATGGGTGACAGAGGAGTGTACATGGGTGACAGAGGGGTGTAGAGGAGTGTAGAGAGGGGTGTAGAGGAGTGTACAGAGGGGTGTAGAGGAGTGTACATGGGTGACAGAGGGGTGTAGAGGAGTGTACAGAGGGGTGTAGAGGAGTGTACAGAGGGGTGCAGAGGACTGTACATGGGTGACAGAGGGGTGTAGAGGAGTGTACATGGGTGACAGAGGAGTGTAGAGAGGGGTGTAGAGGAGTGTACCTGGGTAACAGAGGGGTGTAGAGGAGTGTACATGGGTGACAGAGGGGTCTAGAGGAGTGTACATGGGTGACAGAGGGGTGTAGAGAAGTGTACATGGGTGACAGAGGGGTGTAGAGGAGTGTACATGGATGACAGAGTGGTGTAGAGGAGAGTACATGGGTGATAGGGGTATAGAGGAGTGTACATCGGTGACAGAGGGGTGTAGAGGAGTGTAATGGGTGACAGAGGGGTTTAGAGGAGTGTACATGGGTGACAGAGGAGTGTACAGAGGGGTGTAGCGGAGTGTTCATGGGTGACAGAGGGGTGTAGAATAGTGTACATGGGTGACAGAGGGGTGTAGAGGAGTGTACAGAGGGGTGTAGAGGAGTGTACATGGGTGACAAAGGGGTGTAGAGGAGTGTACATGGGTGACAGAGGGGTATAGAGGAGTGTACATGGGTGACAGAGGGGTGTAGAGGAGTGTACAGAGGGGTGTAGAGGAGTGTACATGGGTGGCAGAGGGGTGTAGAGGAGTGTCCAGAGGGGTGTAGAGGAGTGTACATGGATGACAGAGGGGTGTAGAGGAGTGTACATGGGTGATAGGGGTATAGAGGAGTGTATATGGGTGACTGGGGGGTGTAGAGGAGTGTACATGGGTGACAGAGGGGTGTAGAGGAGTGTACAGAGGGGTGTAGAGGAGTGTACATGGGTGGCAGAGGGGTGTAGAGGAGTGTACAGAGGGGTATAGAGTAGTGTACATGGATGACAGAGGGGTATAGGAGGAGTGTACATGGGAGACAGAGAGGTGTAGAGGAGTGTACATGGGTGATAGGGGTAAAGAGGAGTGTACATGGGTGACAGAGGGGTATAGAGGAGTGTACATGGGTGACAGAGGGGTGTAGAGGAGTGTACATGGGTGACAGAGGGGTGTAGAGGAGTGTACGTGGGTGACAGAGGAGTGTACAGAGGGGTGTAGAGGAGTGTACATGGGTGACAGAGGGGTGTTGAGGAGAGTACATGGGTGACAGAGGGGTGTAGAGGAGTGTACAGAGGGGTGTAGAGGAGTGTACATGGGTGACAGAGGAGTGTTGAGGAGAGTACATGGGTGACAGAGGGGTGTAGAGGAGTGTACAGAGGGGTGTAGATGAGTGTTCATGGGTGACAGAGGGGTGTAGAGGAGTGTACATGGGTGACAGAGGGGTGTAGAGGAGTGTACATGGGTGACAGAGGGGTATAGAGGAGTGTACATGGGTGACAGAGGGGTGTAGAGGAGTGTACAGAGGGGTGTAGAGGAGTGTACATGGGTGGCAGAGGGGTGTAGAGGAGTGTACAGAGGGGTGTAGAGGAGTGTACATGGATGACAGAGGGGTGTAGAGGAGTGTACATGGGTGACAGAGGGGTGTAGAGGAGTGTACATGGGTGATAGGGGTATAGAGGAGTGTACATGGGTGACAGGGGGGTGTAGAGGAGTGTATATGGGTGACAGAGGGGTGTAGAGGAGTGTACATGGGTGGCAGAGGGGTGTAGAGGAGTGTACAGAGGGGTGTAGAGGAGCGTACATGGATGACAGAGGGGTGTAGAGGAGTGTACATGGGTGACAGAGGGGTGTAGAGGAGTGTAGTGAGGGGTGTAGAGGAGTGTACAGAGGGGTGTAGAGGAGTGTACATGGGTGACAGAGGGGTGTAGAGGAGTATACAGAGGGGTGTAGAGAAGTGTACAGAGGGGTGCAGAGGACTGTACATGGGTGACAGAGGGGTGTAGAGGAGTGTACCTGGGTAACAGAGGGGTGTAGAGGAGTGTACATGGGTGACAGAGGGGTGTAGAGGAGTGTACATGGGTGACAGAGAGGTGTAGAGAAGTGTACATGGGTGACAGAGGGGTGTAGAGGAGTGTACATGGGTGACAGAGGGGTGTAGAGGAGTGTACATGGATGACAGAGGGGTGTAGAGGAGAGTACATGGGTGATAGGGGTATAAAGGAGTGTACATCGGTGACAGAGGGGTGTAGAGGAGTGTACATGGGTGACAGAGGGGTTTAGAGGAGTGTACATGGGTGACAGAGGAGTGTACAAAGGGGTGTAGAGGAGTGTACATGGGTGACAGAGGGGTGTAGAGGAGTGTACATGGGTGACAGAGGGGTGTAGAGGAGTGTACAGAGGGGTGTAGATGAGTGTTCATGGGTGACAGAGGGGTGTAGAGGAGTGAACATGGGTGACAGAGGGGTGTAGAGGAGTGTACATGGGTGACAGAGGGGTGTAGAAAAGTGTACATGGGTGACAGAGGGGTGTAGAGGAGTGTACAGAGGGGTGTAGAGGAGTGTACATGGGTGACAAAGGGGTGTAGAGGAGTGTACATGGGTGACAGAGGGGTATAGAGGAGTGTACATGGGTGACAGAGGGGTGTAGAGGAGTGTACAGAGGGGTGTAGAGGAGTGTACATGGGTGGCAGAGGGGTGTAGAGGAGTGTCCAGAGGGGTGTAGAGGAGTGTACATGGATGACAGAGGGGTGTAGAGGAGTGTACATGGGTGATAGGGGTATAGAGGAGTGTATATGGGTGACTGGGGGTGTAGAGGAGTGTACATGGGTGACAGAGGGGTGTAGAGGAGTGTACAGAGGGGTGTAGAGGAGTGTACATGGGTGGCAGAGGGGTGTAGAGGAGTGTACAGAGGGGTATAGAGTAGTGTACATGGATGACAGAGGGGTATAGGAGGAGTGTACATGGGAGACAGAGGGGTGTAGAGAAGTGTATATGGGTGACAGAGGGGTGTAGAGGAGTGTACATGGGTGGCAGAGGGGTGTAGAGGAGTGTACAGAGGGGTGTAGAGGAGCGTACATGGATGACAGAGGGGTGTAGAGGAGTGTACATGGGTGACAGAGGGGTGTAGAGGAGTGTAGCGAGGGGTGTAGAGGAGTGTACAGAGGGGTGTAGAGGAGTGTACATGGGTGACAGAGGGGTGTAGAGGAGTGTACAGAGGGGTGTAGAGAAGTGTACAGAGGGGTGCAGAGGACTGTACATGGATGACAGAGGGGTGTAGTGGAGTGTACCTGGGTAACAGAGGGGTGTAGAGGAGTGTACATGGGTGACAGAGGGGTGTAGAGGAGTGTACATGGGTGACAGAGAGGTGTAGAGAAGTGTACATGGGTGACAGAGGGGTGTAGAGGAGTGTACATGGGTGACAGAGGGGTGTAGAGGAGTGTACATGGATGACAGAGGGGTGTAGAGGAGAGTACATGGGTGATAGGGGTATAGAGGAGTGTACATCGGTGACAGAGGGGTGTAGAGGAGTGTACATGGGTGACAGAGGGGTTTAGAGGAGTGTACATGGGTGACAGAGGAGTGTACAAAGGGGTGTAGAGGAGTGTACATGGGTGACAGAGGGGTGTAGAGGAGTGTACATGGGTGACAGAGGGGTGTAGAGGAGTGTACAGAGGGGTGTAGATGAGTGTTCATGGGTGACAGAGGGGTGTAGAGGAGTGAACATGGGTGACAGAGGGGTGTAGAGGAGTGTACATGGGTGATAGGGGTATAGAGGAGTGTACATGGGTGACAGAGGGGTATGGAGGAGTGTACATGGGTGACAGAGGGGTGTAGAGGAGTGTACATGGGTGACAGAGGGGTGTAGAGGAGTGTACATGGGTGACAGAGGAGTGTACAGAGGGGTGTAGAGGAGTGTACATGGGTGACAGAGGGGTGTTGAGGAGAGTACATGGGTGACAGAGGGGTTTAGAGGAGTGTACATGGGTGACAGAGGAGTGTACAAAGGGGTGTAGAGGAGTGTACATGGGTGACAGAGGGGTGTAGAGGAGTGTACATGGGTGACAGAGGGGTGTAGAGGAGTGTACAGAGGTGTGTAGATGAGTGTTCATGGGTGACAGAGGGGTGTAGAGGAGTGAACATGGGTGACAGAGGGGTGTAGAGGAGTGTACATGGGTGATAGGGGTATAGAGGAGTGTACATGGGTGACAGAGGGGTATAGAGGAGTGTACATGGGTGACAGAGGGGTGTAGAGGAGTGTACATGGGTGACAGAGGGGTGTAGAGGAGTGTACATGGGTGACAGAGGAGTGTACAGAGGGGTGTAGAGGAGTGTACATGGGTGACAGAGGGGTGTTGAGGAGAGTACATGGGTGACAGAGGGGTGTAGAGGAGTGTACAGAGGGGTGTAGAGGAGTGTACATGGGTGACAGAGGAGTGTTGAGGAGAGTACATGGGTGACAGAGGGGTGTAGAGGAGTGTACAGAGGGGTGTAGATGAGTGTTCATGGGTGACAGAGGGGTGTAGAGGAGTGTACATGGGTGACAGAGGGGTGTAGAGGAGTGTACATGGGTGACAGAGGGGTATAGAGGAGTGTTCATGGGTGACAGAGGGGTGTAGAGGAGTGTACAGAGGGGTGTAGAGGAGTGTACATGGGTGGCAGAGGGGTGTAGAGGAGTGTACAGAGGGGTGTAGAGGAGTGTACATGGATGACAGAGGGGTGTAGAGGAGTGTACATGGGTGACAGAGGGGTGTAGAGGAGTGTACATGGGTGATAGGGGTATAGAGGAGTGTACATGGGTGACAGGGGGGTGTAGAGGAGTGTATATGGGTGATAGAGGGGTGTAGAGGAGTGTACAGAGGGGTGTACAGGAGTGTACATGGGTGGCAGAGCGGTATAGGAGGAGTGTACATGGGTGACAGAGGGGTGTAGAGGAGTGTACATGGGTGATAGGGGTATATAGGAGTGTACATGGGTGACAGGGGGGTGTAGAGGAGTGTATATGGGTGACAGAGGGGTGTAGAGGAGTGTACAGAGGGGTGTAGAGGAGCGTACATGGATGACAGAGGGGTATAGGAGGAGTGTACATGGGTGACAGAGAGGTGTAGAGGAGTTTACATGGGTGATAGGGGTATAGAGGAGTGTACATGGGTGACAGAGGGGTGTAGAGGAGTGTACATGGGTGACAGAGGGGTGTAGAGGAGTGTACATGGGTGACACAGGGGTGTAGGGAAGTGTACATGGGTGACAGAGGGGTGTAGAGGAGTGTACATGGATGATAGAGGGGTGTAGATGGGTGTACATGGGTGACAGAGGGGTGTCGAGGAGTGTACATGGGGGGCAGAGGGGTGTAGAGGAGTGTACAGAGAGGTGTAGAGGAATGTACATGGGTGACAGAGGGGTGTAGAGGAGTGTACATGGGTGACAGAGGGGTGTAGAGGAGTGTACATGGGTGACAGAGGGGTGTAGGGGAGTGTACATGGGTGGCAGAGGGGTGTAGAGGAGTGTACATGGGTAGCAGAGGGGTGTAGAGGATTGTACATGGGTGACAGATAAGTGTACAGAGGGGTGTAGAGGAGTGTACATGGGTGACAGAGGGGTGTAGAGGAGTGTACAGAGGGTTGTAGAGGAGTGTACAGAGGGGTGTAGAGGAGTGTACATGGGTGACAGAGGGGTGTAGAGGAGTGTACAGAGGGGTGTAGAGGAGTGTACATGGGTGGCAGAAGGGTGTAGAGGAGTGTACATGGGTGACAGAGGGGTGTAGAGGAGTGTACAGAGGGGTGTAGAGGAGTGTACATGGGTTGCAGAGGGGTGTAGAGGAGCTTATATGGGTGACAGAGGGATGTAGTGGAGTGTACAGAGGGGTGTAGGGAGGTATACAAGGGTGACAGATGGGTGTAGAAGAGTGAACATGGGTGACGGGGGCATAGGGGGTGACAGAGGGGTGGACAGGAGTGACAAGGTAGTAACAGAGGGGTGGACAGGGGTGACAGAGTGGTGAATAGGGGATGGACATAGGTGACAAGGATGTGGTCAGGGGGGTGAACAATGGAGGGTGAACATGGGTGACAGGGATGAACAGGGGTGACAGAGGGTTAGATGGGGGGTGGACATGGATGACAGGAGGGTGGACATGGGAGACAGGGGGTCAGAGGGGTGGACAAGGGTGACAAGGGGGTAAAAGAGGGACAGGAGTGACAGAGGGGTGGACTGGGGTAACAAAGGGACAGATGGGTGAACAGGAGGGTGGACATGGGTGACAGGGTAGACTACGGGGGTAAAACATGGGTGACAGAGATGGACAGCGGAGTGGACAAGGCAGACACGGATGACAGGAGGGTGGACATGAGTGACGGGATGATAGGAGGGTGGACATAGGTGAGGGGGGGTGGACACGGGTGACAGGGGGGTGGACATGGGTGACAAGGGGGTGGACAGGGGTGACAGGAGGGTGAACAGGGGTGACAGGGGGGTGAACAGGGGTGACAGGGGGGAAGACAGGGGTGACAGGGGGGAAGACAGGGGTGACAGGAGGGTGGACAGGGGTGACAGGAGGATAGACAGGGGTGAAAGGGGGGTGAATATGGGTGAAAGGGGGGTGAACATGGGTGAAAGGGGGTGAACATGAGTGAAAGGGGGGTTTAGAGGAGTGTACATGGGTGACAGAGGAGTGTACAGAGGGGTGTAGAGGAGTGTACATGGGTGACAGAGGGGTGTAGAATAGTGTACATGGGTGACAGAGGGGTGTAGAGGAGTGTACAAAGGGGTGTAGAGGAGTGTACATGGGTGACAAAGGGGTGTAGAGGAGTGTACATGGGTGACAGAGGGGTATAGAGGAGTGTACATGGGTGACAGAGGGGTGTAGAGGAGTGTACAGAGGGGTGTAGAGGAGTGTACATGGGTGGCAGAGGGGTGTAGAGGAGTGTCCAGAGGGGTGTAGAGGAGTGTACATGGATGACAGAGGGGTGTAGAGGAGTGTACATGGGTGATAGGGGTAAAGAGGAGTGTACATGGGTGACTGGGGGGTGTAGAGGTGTGTACATGGGTGACAGAGGGGTGTAGAGGAGTGTACAGAGGGGTGTAGAGGAGTGTACATGGGTGGCAAAGAGGTGTAGAGGAGTGTACAGAGGGGTATAGAGTAGTGTACATGGATGACAGAGGGGTATAGGAGGAGTGTACATGGGAGACAGAGAGGTGTAGAGGAGTGTACATGGGTGATAGGGGTATAGAGGAGTGTACATGGGTGACAGAGGGGTATAGAGGAGTGTACAAGGGTGACAGAGGGGTGTAGAGGAGTGTACATGGGTGACAGAGGGGTGTAGAGGAGTGTACATGGGTGACAGAGGAGTGTACAGTGGGGTGTAGAGGAGTGTACATGGGTGACAGAGGTGTGTTGAGGAGAGTACATGGGTGACAGAGGGGTGTAGAGGAGTGTACAGAGGGGTGTAGAGGAGTGTACATGGGTGACAGAGGAGTGTTGAGGAGAGTACATGGGTGACAGAGGGGTGTAGAGGAGTGTACAGAGGGGTGTAGATGAGTGTTCATGGGTGACAGAGGGGTGTAGAGGAGTGTACATGGGTGACAGAGGGGTGTAGAGGAGTGTACATGGGTGACAGAGGGGTATAGAGGAGTGTACATGGGTGACAGAGGGGTGTAGAGGAGTGTACAGAGGGGTGTAGAGGAGTGTACATGGGTGGCAGAGGGGTGTAGAGGAGTTTACAGAGGGGTGTAGAGGAGTGTACATGGATGACAGAGGGGTGTAGAGGAGTGTACATGGGTGACAGAGGGGTGTAGAGGAGTGTACATGGGTGATAGGGGTATAGAGGAGTGTACATGGGTGACAGGGGGTGTAGAGGAGTGTATATGGGTGACAGAGGGGTGTAGAGGAGTGTACATGGGTGGCAGAGGGGTGTAGAGGAGTGTACAGAGGGGTGTAGAGGAGCGTACATGGATGACAGAGGGGTGTAGAGGAGTGTACATGGGTGACAGAGGGGTGTAGAGGAGTGTAGAGAGGGGTGTAGAGGAGTGTACAGAGTGGTGCAGAGGACTGTACATGGGTGACAGAGGGGTGTAGAGGAGTGTACATGGGTGACAGAGGAGTGTAGAGAGGGGTGTAGAGGAGTGTACCTGGGTAACAGAGGGGTGTAGAGGAGTGTACATGGGTGACAGAGGGGTGTAGAGGAGTGTACATGGGTGACAGAGGGGTGTAGAGAAGTGTACATGGGTGACAGAGGGGTGTAGAGGAGTGTACATGGGTGACAGAGGGGTGTAGAGGAGTGTACATGGATGACAGAGGGGTGTAGAGGAGAGTACATGGGTGATAGGGGTATAGAGGAGTGTACATCGGTGACAGAGGGATGTAGAGGAGTGTACATGGGTGACAGAGAGGTTTAGAGGAGTGTACATGGGTGACAGAGGAGTGTACAGAGGGGTGTAGAGGAGTGTACATGGGTGACAGAGGGGTGTAGAGGAGTGTACATGGGTGACAGAGGGGTGTAGAGGAGTGTACAGAGGGGTGTAGATGAGTGTTCATGGGTGACAGAGGGGTGTAGAGGAGTGAACATGGGTGATAGAGGGGTGTAGAGGAGTGTACATGGGTGACAGAGGGGTGTAGAATAGTGTACATGGGTGACAGAGGGGTGTAGAGGAGTGTACAGAGGGGTGTAGAGGAGTGTACATGGGTGACAAAGGGGTGTAGAGGAGTGTACATGGGTGACAGAGGGGTATAGAGGAGTGTACATGGGTGACAGAGGGGTGTAGAGGAGTGTACAGAGGGGTGTAGAGGAGTGTACATGGGTGGCAGAGGGGTGTAGAGGAGTGTCCAGAGGGGTGTAGAGGAGTGTATATGGATGACAGAGGGGTGTAGAGGAGTGTACATGGGTGATAGGGGTATAGAGGAGTGTATATGGGTGACTTGGGGGTGTAGAGGAGTGTACATGGGTGACAGAGGGGTGTAGAGGAGTGTACAGAGGGGTGTAGAGGAGTGTACATGGGTGGCAGAGGGGTGTAGAGGAGTGTACAGAGGGGTATAGAGTAGTGTACATGGATGACAGAGGGGTATAGGAGGAGTGTACATGGGAGACAGAGAGGTGTAGAGGAGTGTACATGGGTGATAGGGGTATAGAGGAGTGTACATGGGTGACAGAGGGGTATAGAGGAGTGTACATGGGTGACAGAGGGGTGTAGAGGAGTGTACATGGGTGACAGAGGGGTGTAGAGGAGTGTACATGGGTGACAGAGGAGTGTACAGAGGGGTGTAGAGGAGTGTACATGGGTGACAGAGGGGTGTTGAGGAGAGTACATGGGTGACAGAGGGGTGTAGAGGAGTGTACAGAGGGGTGTAGAGGAGTGTACATGGGTGACAGAGGAGTGTTGAGGAGAGTACATGGGTGACAGAGGGGTGTAGAGGAGTGTACAGAGGGGTGTAGATGAGTGTTCATGGGTGACAGAGGGGTGTAGAGGAGTGTACATGGGTGACAGAGGGGTGTAGAGGAGTGTACATGGGTGACAGGGGTATAGAGGAGTGTACATGGGTGACAGAGGGGTGTAGAGGAGTGTACATGGGTGACAGAGGGGTGTAGAGGAGTGTACAGAGGGGTGTAGAGGAGTTTACATGGGTGGCAGAGGGGTGTAGATGAGTGTACAGAGGGGTGTAGAAGAGTGTACCTGGGTGACAGAGGGCTGTAGAGGAGTGTACATGGGTGACAGAGGGGTGTAGAGGAGTGTACAGAGGGGGTGTAGAAGAGTGTACATGGGTAACAGAGGGGTGTAGAGGGGTGTACAGAGGGGTGTAGAGGAGTGTACATGGTTGACAGGGGTATAGAGGAGTGTACATGGGTGACAGAGGGTTTAGAGGAGTGTACATGGGTGACAGAGGGGTGTAGAGGAGTGTACAGAGGGGTGTAGAGGAGTGTACAGAGGGGGTGTAGAAGAGTGTACATGGGTAACAGAGGGGTGTAGAGGGGTGTACAGAGGGGTGTAGAGGAGTGTACATGGGTGACAGGGATATAGAGGAGTGTACATGGGTGACAGAGGGGTGTAGAGGAGTGTACAGAGGGGTGTAGAGGAGTGTACATGGGTGGCAGAGGGGTGTAGAGGAGTGTACAGAGTGGTGTAGAGGAGTGTACATGGATGACAGAGTGGTATAGAGGAGTGTACAGAGGGGTGTAGAGGAGTGTACATAGGTGGCAGAGGGGTGTAGAGGAGTGTACAGAGGGGTGTAGAGGAAAGTACATGGATGACAGAGGGGTGTAGAGGAGTGTACATGGGTGACAGAGGGGTGTAGAGGAGTGTACATGGGTGACAGAGGGGTGTAGGGGAGTGTACATGGGTGGCAGAGGGGTGTAGAGGAGTGTACATGGGTGGCAGAGGGGTGTAGAGGAGTGTACATGGGTGACAGAGGGATGTAGAGGAGTGTACATGGGTGACAGAGGAGTGTACATGGGTGACAGAGGGGTGTAGAGGAGTGTAGAGAGGGGTGTAGAGGAGTGTACAGAGGGGTGTAGAGGAGTGTACATGGGTGACAGAGGGGTGTAGAGGAGTGTACAGAGGGGTGTAGAGGAGTGTACAGAGGGGTGCAGAGGACTGTACATGGGTGACAGAGGGGTGTAGAGGAGTGTACATGGGTGACAGAGGAGTGTAGAGAGGGGTGTAGAGGAGTGTACCTGGGTAACAGAGGGGTGTAGAGGAGTGTACATGGGTGACAGAGGGGTCTAGAGGAGTGTACATGGGTGACAGAGGGGTGTAGAGAAGTGTACATGGGTGACAGAGGGGTGTAGAGGAGTGTACATGGATGACAGAGTGGTGTAGAGGAGAGTACATGGGTGATAGGGGTATAGAGGAGTGTACATCGGTGACAGAGGGGTGTAGAGGAGTGTAATGGGTGACAGAGGGGTTTAGAGGAGTGTACATGGGTGACAGAGGAGTGTACAGAGGGGTGTAGAGGAGTGTACATGGGTGACAGAGGGGTGTAGAATAGTGTACATGGGTGACAGAGGGGTGTAGAGGAGTGTACAGAGGGGTGTAGAGGAGTGTACATGGGTGACAAAGGGGTGTAGAGGAGTGTACATGGGTGACAGAGGGGTATAGAGGAGTGTACATGGGTGACAGAGGGGTGTAGAGGAGTGTACAGAGGGGTGTAGAGGAGTGTACATGGGTGGCAGAGGGGTGTAGAGGAGTGTCCAGAGGGGTGTAGAGGAGTGTACATGGATGACAGAGGGGTGTAGAGGAGTGTACATGGGTGATAGGGGTATAGAGGAGTGTATATGGGTGACTGGGGGGTGTAGAGGAGTGTACATGGGTGACAGAGGGGTGTAGAGGAGTGTACAGAGGGGTGTAGAGGAGTGTACATGGGTGGCAGAGGGGTGTAGAGGAGTGTACAGAGGGGTATAGAGTAGTGTACATGGATGACAGAGGGGTATAGGAGGAGTGTACATGGGAGACAGAGAGGTGTAGAGGAGTGTACATGGGTGATAGGGGTATAGAGGAGTGTACATGGGTGACAGAGGGGTATAGAGGAGTGTACATGGTTGACAGAGGGGTGTAGAGGAGTGTACATGGGTGACAGAGGGGTGTAGAGGAGTGTACGTGGGTGACAGAGGAGTGTACAGAGGGGTGTAGAGGAGTGTACATGGGTGACAGAGGGGTGTTGGGGAGAGTACATGGGTGACAGAGGGGTGTAGAGGAGTGTACAGAGGGGTGTAGAGGAGTGTACATGGGTGACAGAGGAGTGTTGAGGAGAGTACATGGGTGACAGAGGGGTGTAGAGGAGTGTACAGAGGGGTGTAGATGAGTGTTCATGGGTGACAGAGGGGTGTAGAGGAGTGTACATGGGTGACAGAGGGGTGTAGAGGAGTGTACATGGGTGACAGAGGGGTATAGAGGAGTGTACATGGGTGACAGAGGGGTGTAGAGGAGTGTACAGAGGGGTGTAGAGGAGTGTACATGGGTGGCAGAGGGGTGTAGAGGAGTGTACAGAGGGGTGTAGAGGAGTGTACATGGATGACAGAGGGGCGTAGATGAGTGTACATGGGTGACAGAGGGGTGTAGAGGAGTGTACATGGGTGATAGGGGTATAGAGGAGTGTACATGGGTGACAGGGGGGTGTAGAGGAGTGTATATGGGTGACAGAGGGGTGTAGAGGAGTGTACATGGGTGGCAGAGGGGTGTAAAGGAGTGTACAGAGGGGTGTAGAGGAGCGTACATGGATGACAGAGGGGTGTAGAGGAGTGTACATGGGTGACAGAGGGGTGTAGAGGAGTGTAGAGAAGGGTGTAGAGGAGTGTACAGAGGGGTGTAGAGGAGTGTACATGGGTGACAGAGGGGTGTAGAGGAGTATACAGAGGGGTGTAGAGAAGTGTACAGAGGGGTGCAGAGGACTGTACATGGGTGACAGAGGGGTGTAGAGGAGTGTACCTGGGTAACAGAGGGGTGTAGAGGAGTGTACATGGGTGACAGAGGGGTGTAGAGGAGTGTACATGGGTGACAGAGAGGTGTAGAGAAGTGTACATGGGTGACAGAGGGGTGTAGAGGAGTGTACATGGGTGACAGAGGGGTGTAGAGGAGTGTACATGGATGACAGAGGGGTGTAGAGGAGAGTACATGGGTGATAGGGGTATAAAGGAGTGTACATCGGTGACAGAGGGGTGTAGAGGAGTGTACATGGGTGACAGAGGGGTTTAGAGGAGTGTACATGGGTGACAGAGGAGTGTACAAAGGGGTGTAGAGGAGTGTACATGGGTGACAGAGGGGTGTAGAGGAGTGTACATGGGTGACAGAGGGGTGTAGAGGAGTGTACAGAGGGGTGTAGATGAGTGTTCATGGGTGACAGAGGGGTGTAGAGGAGTGAACATGGGTGACAGAGGGGTGTAGAGGAGTGTACATGGGTGACAGAGGGGTGTAGAAAAGTGTACATGGGTGACAGAGGGGTGTAGAGGAGTGTACAGAGGGGTGTAGAGGAGTGTACATGGGTGACAAAGGGGTGTAGAGGAGTGTACATGGGTGACAGAGGGGTATAGAGGAGTGTACATGGGTGACAGAGGGGTGTAGAGGAGTGTACAGAGGGGTGTAGAGGAGTGTACATGGGTGGCAGAGGGGTGTAGAGGAGTGTCCACAGGGGTGTAGAGGAGTGTACATGGATGACAGAGGGGTGTAGAGGAGTGTACATGGGTGATAGGGGTATAGAGGAGTGTATATGGGTGACTGGGGGTGTAGAGGAGTGTACATGGGTGACAGAGGGGTGTAGAGAAGTGTACAGAGGGGTGTAGAGGAGTGTACATGGGTGGCAGAGGGGTATAGGAGGAGTGTACATGGGAGACAGAGGGGTGTAGAGAAGTGTATATGGGTGACAGAGGGGTGTAGAGGAGTGTACATGGGTGGCAGAGGGGTGTAGAGGAGTGTACAGAGGGGTATAGAGTAGTGTACATGGATGACAGAGGGGTATAGGAGGAGTGTACATGGGAGACAGAGGGGTGTAGAGAAGTGTATATGGGTGACAGAGGGGTGTAGAGGAGTGTACATGGGTGGCAGAGGGGTGTAGAGGAGTGTACAGAGGGGTGTAGAGGAGCGTACATGGATGACAGAGGGGTGTAGAGGAGTGTACATGGGTGACAGAGGGGTGTAGAGGAGTGTAGCGAGGGGTGTAGAGGAGTGTACAGAGGGGTGTAGAGGAGTATACATGGGTGACAGAGGGGTGTAGAGGAGTGTACAGAGGGGTGTAGAGAAGTGTACAGAGGGGTGCAGAGGACTGTACATGGGTGACAGAGGGGTGTAGAGGAGTGTACCTGGGTAACAGAGGGGTGTAGAGGAGTGTACATGGGTGACAGAGGGGTGTAGAGGAGTGTACATGGGTGACAGAGAGGTGTAGAGAAGTGTACATGGGTGACAGAGGGGTGTAGAGGAGTGTACATGGGTGACAGAGGGGTGTAGAGGAGTGTACATGGATGACAGAGGGGTGTAGAGGAGAGTACATGGGTGATAGGGGTATAGAGGAGTGTACATCGGTGACAGAGGGGTGTAGAGGAGTGTACATGGGTGACAGAGGGGTTTAGAGGAGTGTACATGGGTGACAGAGGAGTGTACAAAGGGGTGTAGAGGAGTGTACATGGGTGACAGAGGGGTGTAGAGGAGTGTACATGGGTGACAGAGGGGTGTAGAGGAGTGTACAGAGGGGTGTAGATGAGTGTTCATGGGTGACAGAGGGGTGTAGAGGAGTGAACATGGGTGACAGAGGGGTGTAGAGGAGTGTACATGGGTGATAGGGGTATAGAGGAGTGTACATGGGTGACAGAGGGGTATAGAGGAGTGTACATGGGTGACAGAGGGGTGTAGAGGAGTGTACATGGGTGACAGAGGGGTGTAGAGGAGTGTACATGGGTGACAGAGGAGTGTACAGAGGGGTGTAGAGGAGTGTACATGGGTGACAGAGGGGTGTTGAGGAGAGTACATGGGTGACAGAGGGGTGTAGAGGAGTGTACAGAGGGGTGTAGAGGAGTGTACATGGGTGACAGAGGAGTGTTGAGGAGAGTACATGGGTGACAGAGGGGTGTAGAGGAGTGTACAGAGGGGTGTAGATGAGTGTTCATGGGTGACAGAGGGGTGTAGAGGAGTGTACATGGGTGACAGAGGGGTGTAGAGGAGTGTACATGGGTGACAGAGGGGTATAGAGGAGTGTTCATGGGTGACAGAGGGGTGTAGAGGAGTGTACAGAGGGGTGTAGAGGAGTGTACATGGGTGGCAGAGGGGTGTAGAGGAGTGTACAGAGGGGTGTAGAGGAGTGTACATGGATGACAGAGGGGTGTAGAGGAGTGTACATGGGTGACAGAGGGGTGTAGAGGAGTGTACATGGGTGATAGGGGTATAGAGGAGTGTACATGGGTGACAGGGGGGTGTAGAGGAGTGTATATGGGTGATAGAGGGGTGTAGAGGAGTGTACAGAGGGGTGTACAGGAGTGTACATGGGTGGCAGAGCGGTATAGGAGGAGTGTACATGGGTGACAGAGGGGTGTAGAGGAGTGTACATGGGTGATAGGGGTATATAGGAGTGTACATGGGTGACAGGGGGGTGTAGAGGAGTGTATATGGGTGACAGAGGGGTGTAGAGGAGTGTACAGAGGGGTGTAGAGGAGCGTACATGGATGACAGAGGGGTATAGGAGGAGTGTACATGGGTGACAGAGAGGTGTAGAGGAGTTTACATGGGTGATAGGGGTATAGAGGAGTGTACATGGGTGACAGAGGGGTGTAGAGGAGTGTACATGGGTGACAGAGGGGTGTAGAGGAGTGTACATGGGTGACACAGGGGTGTAGGGAAGTGTACATGGGTGACAGAGGGGTGTAGAGGAGTGTACATGGATGATAGAGGGGTGTAGATGGGTGTACATGGGTGACAGAGGGGTGTCGAAGAGTGTACATGGGGGGCAGAGGGGTGTAGAGGAGTGTACAGAGAGGTGTAGAGGAATGTACATGGGTGACAGAGGGGTGTAGAGGAGTGTACATGGGTGACAGAGGGGTGTAGAGGAGTGTACATGGGTGACAGAGGGGTGTAGGGGAGTGTACATGGGTGGCAGAGGGGTGTAGAGGAGTGTACATGGGTAGCAGAGGGGTGTAGAGGATTGTACATGGGTGACAGATAAGTGTACAGAGGGGTGTAGAGGAGTGTACATGGGTGACAGAGGGGTGTAGAGGAGTGTACAGAGGGTTGTAGAGGAGTGTACAGAGGGGTGTAGAGGAGTGTACATGGGTGACAGAGGGGTGTAGAGGAGTGTACAGAGGGGTGTAGAGGAGTGTACATGGGTGGCAGAAGGGTGTAGAGGAGTGTACATGGGTGACAGAGGGGTGTAGAGGAGTGTACAGAGGGGTGTAGAGGAGTGTACATGGGTTGCAGAGGGGTGTAGAGGAGCTTATATGGGTGACTGAGGGATGTAGAGGAGTGTACAGAGGGGTGTAGGGAGGTATACAAGGGTGACAGATGGGTGTAGAAGAGTGAACATGGGTGACGGGGGCATAGGGGGTGACAGAGGGGTGGACAGGAGTGACAAGGTAGTAACAGAGGGGTGGACAGAGGTGACAGAGTGGTGAATAGGGGATGGACATAGGTGACAAGGATGTGGTCAGGGGGGTGAACAATGGAGGGTGAACATGGGTGACAGGGATGAACAGGGGTGACAGAGGGTTAGATGGGGGGTGGACATGGATGACAGGAGGGTGGACATGGGAGACAGGGGGTCAGAGGGGTGGACAAGTGTGACAAGGGGGTAAAAGAGGGACAGGAGTGACAGAGGGGTGGACTGGGGTAACAAAGGGACAGATGGGTGAACAGGAGGGTGGACATGGGTGACAGGGTAGACTACGGGGGTAAAACATGGGTGACAGAGATGGACAGCGGAGTGGACAAGGCAGACACGGATGACAGGAGGGTGGACATGAGTGACGGGATGATAGGAGGGTGGACATAGGTGAGGGGGGGTGGACACGGGTGACAGGGGGGTGGACATGGGTGACAAGGGGGTGGACAGGGGTGACAGGAGGGTGAACAGGGGTGACAGGGGGGTGAACAGGGGTGACAGGGGGGAAGACAGGGGTGACAGGGGGGAAGACAGGGGTGACAGGAGGGTGGACAGGGGTGACAGGAGGATAGACAGGGGTGAAAGGGGGGTGAATATGGGTGAAAGGGGGGTGAACATGGGTGAAAGGGGGTGAACATGAGTGAAAGGGGGGTTTAGAGGAGTGTACATGGGTGACAGAGGAGTGTACAGAGGGGTGTAGAGGAGTGTACATGGGTGACAGAGGGGTGTAGAATAGTGTACATGGGTGACAGAGGGGTGTAGAGGAGTGTACAAAGGGGTGTAGAGGAGTGTACATGGGTGACAAAGGGGTGTAGAGGAGTGTACATGGGTGACAGAGGGGTATAGAGGAGTGTACATGGGTGACAGAGGGGTGTAGAGGAGTGTACAGAGGGGTGTAGAGGAGTGTACATGGGTGGCAGAGGGGTGTAGAGGAGTGTCCAGAGGGGTGTAGAGGAGTGTACATGGATGACAGAGGGGTGTAGAGGAGTGTACATGGGTGATAGGGGTAAAGAGGAGTGTACATGGGGGACTGGGGGGTGTAGAGGTGTGTACATGGGTGACAGAGGGGTGTAGAGGAGTGTACAGAGGGGTGTAGAGGAGTGTACATGGGTGGCAAAGAGGTGTAGAGGAGTGTACAGAGGGGTATAGAGTAGTGTACATGGATGACAGAGGGGTATAGGAGGAGTGTACATGGGAGACAGAGAGGTGTAGAGGAGTGTACATGGGTGATAGGGGTATAGAGGAGTGTACATGGGTGACAGAGGGGTATAGAGGAGTGTACATGGGTGACAGAGGGGTGTAGAGGAGTGTACATGGGTGACAGAGGGGTGTAGAGGAGTGTACATGGGTGACAGAGGAGTGTACAGTGGGGTGTAGAGGAGTGTACATGGGTGACAGAGGTGTGTTGAGGAGAGTACATGGGTGACAGAGGGGTGTAGAGGAGTGTACAGAGGGGTGTAGAGGAGTGTACATGGGTGACAGAGGAGTGTTGAGGAGAGTACATGGGTGACAGAGGGGTGTAGAGGAGTGTACAGAGGGGTGTAGATGAGTGTTCATGGGTGACAGAGGGGTGTAGAGGAGTGTACATGGGTGACAGAGGGGTGTAGAGGAGTGTACATGGGTGACAGAGGGGTATAGAGGAGTGTACATGGGTGACAGAGGGGTGTAGAGGAGTGTACAGAGGGGTGTAGAGGAGTGTACATGGGTGGCAGAGGGGTGTAGAGGAGTTTACAGAGGGGTGTAGAGGAGTGTACATGGATGACAGAGGGGTGTAGAGGAGTGTACATGGGTGACAGAGGGGTGTAGAGGAGTGTACATGGGTGATAGGGGTATAGAGGAGTGTACATGGGTGACAGGGGGTGTAGAGGAGTGTATATGGGTGACAGAGGGGTGTAGAGGAGTGTACATGGGTGGCAGAGGGGTGTAGAGGAGTGTACAGAGGGGTGTAGAGGAGCGTACATGGATGACAGAGGGGTGTAGAGGAGTGTACATGGGTGACAGAGGGGTGTAGAGGAGTGTAGAGAGGGGTGTAGAGGAGTGTACAGAGGGGTGTAGAGGAGTGTACAGAGGGGTGCAGAGGACTGTACATGGGTGACAGAGGGGTGTAGAGGAGTGTACATGGGTGACAGAGGAGTGTAGAGAGGGGTGTAGAGGAGTGTACCTGGGTAACAGAGGGGTGTAGAGGAGTGTACATGGGTGACAGAGGGGTGTAGAGGAGTGTACATGGGTGACAGAGGGGTGTAGAGAAGTGTACATGGGTGACAGAGGGGTGTAGAGGAGTGTACATGGGTGACAGAGGGGTGTAGAGGAGTGTACATGGATGACAGAGGGGTGTAGAGGAGAGTACATGGGTGATAGGGGTATAGAGGAGTGTACATCGGTGACAGAGGGATGTAGAGGAGTGTACATGGGTGACAGAGAGGTTTAGAGGAGTGTACATGGGTGACAGAGGAGTGTACAGAGGGGTGTAGAGGAGTGTACATGGGTGACAGAGGGGTGTAGAGGAGTGTACATGGGTGACAGAGGGGTGTAGAGGAGTGTACAGAGGGGTGTAGATGAGTGTTCATGGGTGACAGAGGGGTGTAGAGGAGTGAACATGGGTGATAGAGGGGTGTAGAGGAGTGTACATGGGTGACAGAGGGGTGTAGAATAGTGTACATGGGTGACAGAGGGGTGTAGAGGAGTGTACAGAGGGGTGTAGAGGAGTGTACATGGGTGACAAAGGGGTGTAGAGGAGTGTACATGGGTGACAGAGGGGTATAGAGGAGTGTACATGGGTGACAGAGGGGTGTAGAGGAGTGTACAGAGGGGTGTAGAGGAGTGTACATGGGTGGCAGAGGGGTGTAGAGGAGTGTCCAGAGGGGTGTAGAGGAGTGTATATGGATGACAGAGGGGTGTAGAGGAGTGTACATGGGTGATAGGGGTATAGAGGAGTGTATATGGGTGACTTGGGGGTGTAGAGGAGTGTACATGGGTGACAGAGGGGTGTAGAGGAGTGTACAGAGGGGTGTAGAGGAGTGTACATGGGTGGCAGAGGGGTGTAGAGGAGTGTACAGAGGGGTATAGAGTAGTGTACATGGATGACAGAGGGGTATAGGAGGAGTGTACATGGGAGACAGAGAGGTATAGAGGAGTGTACATGGGTGATAGGGGTATAGAGGAGTGTACATGGGTGACAGAGGGGTATAGAGGAGTGTACATGGGTGACAGAGGGGTGTAGAGGAGTGTACATGGGTGACAGAGGGGTGTAGAGGAGTGTACATGGGTGACAGAGGAGTGTACAGAGGGGTGTAGAGGAGTGTACATGGGTGACAGAGGGGTGTTGAGGAGAGTACATGGGTGACAGAGGGGTGTAGAGGAGTGTACAGAGGGGTGTAGAGGAGTGTACATGGGTGACAGAGGAGTGTTGAGGAGAGTACATGGGTGACAGAGGGGTGTAGAGGAGTGTACAGAGGGGTGTAGATGAGTGTTCATGGGTGACAGAGGGGTGTAGAGGAGTGTACATGGGTGACAGAGGGGTGTAGAGGAGTGTACATGGGTGACAGAGGGGTATAGAGAAGTGTACATGGGTGACAGAGGGGTGTAGAGGAGTGTACAGAGGGGTGTAGAGGAGTGTACATGGGTGGCAGAGGGGTGTAGAGGAGTATACAGAGGGGTGTAGAGGAGTGTACATGGATGACAGAGGGGTGTAGAGGAGTGTACATGGGTGACAGAGGAGAGTAGAGGAGTGTACATGGGTGATAGGGGTATAGAGGAGTGTACATGGGTGACAGGGGGGTGTAGAGGAGTGTATATGGGTGACAGAGGGGTGTAGAAGAGTGTACAGAGGGGTGTAGAGGAGTGTACATGGGTGGCAGAGGGGTGTAGAGGAGTGTACAGAGGGGTGTAGAGGAGCGTACATGGATGACAGAGGGGTATAGGAGGAGTGTACATGGGTGACAGAGAGGTGTAGAGGAGTGTACATGGGTGATAGGGGTATAGAGGAGTGTACATGGGTGACAGAGGGGTGTAGAGGAGTGTACATGGGTGACAGAGGGGTGTAGAGGAGTGTACATGGGTGACACAGGGGTGTAGGGAAGTGTACATGGGTGACAGAGGGGTGTAGAGGATTGTACATGGATGATAGAGGGGTGTAGAGGAGTGTACATGGGTGACAGAGGGGTGTCGAGGAGTGTACATGGGGGGCAGAGGGGTGTAGAGGAGTGTACAGAGAGGTGTAGAGGAATGTACATGGGTGACAGAGGGGTGTAGAGGAGTGTACATGGGACACAGAGGGGTGTAGAGGAGTATACATGGGTGACAGAGGGGTGTAGGGGAGTGTACATGGGTGGCAGAGGGGTGTAGAGGAGTGTACATGGGTAGCAGAGGGGTGTAGAGGATTGTACATGGGTGACAGATAAGTGTACAGAGGGGTGTAGAGGAGTGTACATGGGTGACAGAGGGGTGTAGAGGAGTGTACAGATTGTTGTAGAGGAGTGTACAGAGGGGTGTAGAGGAGTGTACATGGGTGACAGAGGGGTGTAGAGGAGTGTACAGAGGGGTGTAGAGGAGTGTACATGGGTGGCAGAAGGGTGTAGAGGAGTGTACATGGGTGACAGAGGGGTGTAGAGGAGTGTACAGAGGGGTGTAGAGGAGTGTACATGGGTTGCAGAGGGGTGTAGAGGAGCTTATATGGGTGACTGAGGGATGTAGAGGAGTGTACAGAGGGGTGTAGGGAGGTATACAAGGGTGACAGATGGGTGTAGAAGAGTGAACATGGGTGACGGGGCATAGGGGGTGACAGAGGGGTGGACAGGAGTGACAAGGTAGTAACAGAGGGGTGGACAGGGGTGACAGAGTGGTGAATAGGGGATGGACATAGGTGACAAGGATGTGGTCAGGGGGGTGAACAATGGAGGGTGAACATGGGTGACAGGGATGAACAGGGGTGACAGAGGGTTAGATGGGGGGTGGACATGGATGACAGGAGGGTGGACATGGGAGACAGGGGGTCAGAGGGGTGGACAAGGGTGACAAGGGGGTAAAAGAGGGACAGGAGTGACAGAGGGGTGGACTGGGGTAACAAAGGGACAGATGGGTGAACAGGAGGGTGGACATGGGTGACAGGGTAGACTACGGGGGTAAAACATGGGTGACAGAGATGGACAGCGGAGTGGACAAGGCAGACACGGATGACAGGAGGGTGGACATGAGTGACGGGATGATAGGAGGGTGGACATAGGTGAGGGGGGGTGGACACGGGTGACAGGGGGGTGGACATGGGTGACAGGGAGGTGGACAGGGGTGACAGGAGGGTGAACAGGGGTGACAGGGGGGTGAACAGGGGTGACAGGGGGGAAGACAGGGGTGACAGGGGGGAAGACAGGGGTGACAGGAGGGTGGACAGGGGTGACAGGAGGGTGGACAGGGATGAAAGGGGGGTGAATATGGGTGAAAGGGGGGTGAACATGGGTGAAAGGGGGTGAACATGGGTGAAAGGGGGGTGGACAGGGGTGACAGGGGGGTGGACAGGGGTGACAGGGGGGTGAACAGGGGTGACAGGGGGGTGAACAGGGGTGACAGGGGGGTGAACAGGGGTGACAGGAAGTGAACAGGGGGGGCAGGGGGTGAACAGGGGAGACAGGAGGGTGAACAGGGGTGACAGGAGGGTGGACATGTTTTATAACACTACTAGCTGAGTACCCGGCATTGTCCGGTTTTTCCTTCCTAATCCTTGTTGGAGACAGGGGGTCAGAGGGGTGGACAAGGGTGACAAGGGGGTAAAAGAGGGACAGGAGTGACAGAGGGGTGGACTGGGGTAACAAAGGGACAGATGGGTGAACAGGAGGGTGGACATGGGTGACAGGGTAGACTACGGGGGTAAAACATGGGTGACAGAGATGGACAGCGGAGTGGACAAGGCAGACACGGATGACAGGAGGGTGGACATGAGTGACGGGATGATAGGAGGGTGGACATAGGTGAGGGGGGGTGGACACGGGTGACAGGGGGGTGGACATGGGTGACAGGGGGGTGGACAGGGGTGACAGGAGGGTGAACAGGGGTGACAGGGGGGTGAACAGGGGTGACAGGGGGGAAGACAGGGGTGACAGGGGGGAAGACAGGGGTGACAGGAGGGTGGACAGGGGTGACAGGAGGGTGGACAGGGGTGAAAGGGGGGTGAATATGGGTGAAAGGGGGGTGAACATGGGTGAAAGGGGGTGAACATGGGTGAAAGGGGGGTGGACAGGGGTGACAGGGGGGTGGACAGGGGTGACAGGGGGGTGAACAGGGGTGACAGGGGGGTGAACAGGGGTGACAGGGGGGTGAACAGGGGTGACAGGAAGTGAACAGGGGGGGGCAGGGGGTGAACAGGGGAGACAGGAGGGTGAACAGGGGTGACAAGAGGGTGAACAGGGGTGACAGGAGGGTGGACATGTTTTATAACACTACTAGCTGAGTACCCGGCATTGTCCGGTTTTTCCTTCCTAATCCTTGTTGGGGAGGAAAATAAACAAAGGAGGAAGCTTTGACTTCATATCCCGTCCTCATATATTGTTGTCACATCCCAACCCCATATCCTGACCTCCTATCTCGTCCTCATATCCCGACCTCCTATCCCGAACTCTTATCCCAACCTCCTATCCCGTCCTCCTATCCTGACCTCCTATCCCATCCTCCTATCCCGACCTCCTATCCCGACCTCCTATCCCGAGCTCCAATCCCAACCTCCTATCCTGACCTCCTATCTCAACCTCCTATCCTGACCTCCTTTCCCGTCCTCCTATCCCGTCCTCCTATCCCATCCTCCTATCTCGACCTCCTATCCCAACCTCCTATCCCGACCTCCTATCCTGTCCTCCTATCCCATCCTCCTATCTTGGGTGACAGGGGGGTGAACAGGGGTGACAGGAGGGTGAACATGGGTGACAGGGGGTGAACAGGGGTGAAAGGGGGGTGGACATGTTATTATTTGAGGGGGGCTAGACATGGGTGATGGGGGGGTAGACATGGGTGACAGGGGGGGGGGGGTAGGACATGGGTGACAGGGATGGACAGGGAGGTAGACAAGGCGGACATGGATGACAGGGGGGGTGGACATGTATGACGGGGGGGGGGGGCAGAGGGTGGACCTGGGTGACGGTGGGGGGGTTTGGACAGGGTTGAGAAGGGGTAACAGAGGGGTGGAAAGGGTATGGTACCTTAAGCAAGCCAGCCCGCGCAGCTTGCAGTTCCACGGCAGTCCGGCGCAAATGCAGCTCGCTCCGCCGTCGGGCACCACTGCGCCGCAAGGGGGAGGGAGAGGGGAGGGCGAGGGAGGGTCACGCAGGGGACGCAGGGGATGCAGGGGAACGCAGGAGGATGCTGTGTGCACACGCAGGCTTCCCTTCCCCCCTGCGTTCAGGCCGGGGCGGGGCATTTGAAAAAAAAAATGTCGCCAAAATCACTGCTCTAACCATACGATTTAGGCGGGCGCGAGGCCCCTTTCAGCGCGAGGCCTTAGGCGGCCGCCTAAATCGCCTAATTAGAGAGCCGCCTCTGAACCTGGGAGCAGGCTGTGAGTTGGACCTAATGCTGCCATAATTGCCCACTGGCCCCTGGTTTTGCTTATATGGCACAGGTAGGCTTAAGGTTAGGTCCCGCGCCACTTGGGAAACCTTGGCGTTGGTGTGCGGGCTAAGGTGTGTCCTTTATATAAGGATATACTGGCTAATGTCACAATTTTACATCAGTTTTGAGGGTTAGCCAATGTCATTGTACATCGACCACAGTGGTACACCTACACTCTTGTATTATTTAATTGGACAGTAAGGCAATTTTTTCCAATTTTTAAATAGATCTTACACCTACTTCAAAATGCTACCATGAAGAGCTGTCTGTACCTGTACCCGTTCTGTTAACTTTTAAACTTTTTCTAAAAGTTTTTTTTAATTTTTATTTCAACCTATTATAACTAGAAGCCAGTTCCTAAACAAACTCTATTCTCACACCATTTACCTATTCATCCTCCAAAAGATCCTCAACTGTTAGTATAATATAATCTTCAAAGCATTTCAAGAATCAATACATTCGTAAAGTAAAGCATTTGAATAGAGGACGGAGTTCCCTCAAGCACATAGGTTATCCGTATGCACTTTCTTTAAGGTCGTGGTGTTGAAAGGAGATACATTTTTTTTAAATCTGAGCCTGAGTTTTGCTGCATCAAGAAGGTCAGACCTGGGCTGAGATGTTTGAGTATAAAAAAAAAAAAAAACATGAAGATTAAATCCAAACAAACATCTGCTGGAGATTTCAAAAGAACTTTAAGAGAACTTTTTTTAAATTTCACTTAAGTCCCAACATATTAAGAACATAACCAATAACACAAACAACCAGCCCAGTGCTACCTAAATACAACAAAATCTATACCTTCTTATAAAATCTATACCTTCTTATAAAATCTATACCTTCTTACCGCAAATCGTCAATACATCTAAGCATCAGAGTAAAGGGTTATTCCTTCACTATTCTGTAAACACGACAATTGTGTATTAGTGGCCTGTGATAGGGTGAGTATCAGAGAACACACTAGGATGGGCAACTGGTGAATGGGAAATAAAATGTATTGTATCCTTGAGTAACCCTCCACAAAACAGGGGGAAAAAAGAGTGATGAGGTACCAGGGTTATCTGACATCAGGCAAGCCACACGCCATAGACCTAGGTACTCCAACACTTAAGGAACAGCTCCCCAACTTTGGCAGGGAAGGAAGAGCAAGGGTTCATGCAGTCTAAGATTTCTCAGCATAGGTGTAACTTCTGGGCCCTGATGTTATATCTGCAACAAGGCTCAATGCCACATTTATAATACTGGTCTCTTATGGGGCAGATATGCCTTGGGGCTCTCTTAGGTACCAGAGCCCCGATGCCACTGTTACCTCTGCACCCCCTACAGTTACTCCACAGCAGACACCAGACAGAGGCCACAACCTGGACTCCTCACTGCAGACAGGACTTCAGGACATGTTCATTACTGTTCTACAGGTCCAATGTTGTGGGGAACACCAAGCCATCTCTTGTTTAACAGCTTAACAACCATGGACGTGTATACACGTCCAGGGCGGATGCATGTTCCCGCACCAGGACGAGTGGGTGCTGCCCAGTGCACCCATTAGATCGCAGCAGGGACTCGGCTGTATCACACAGCCGGGACCCTGCTGCACTGCCGGGACTGAAGTAAACTTCAGTCCCGGCAGTTTTAACCCTTACAGCCGCGGTCGGAAGTGACCGCGGCTGTAAGTGTTATGGCCGAGGGAGGGCGCTCCCTCTGTCTTCCCTGCTGCACCCCGCATCGCGATCGTGGGGTGCTGTGTCTAATACGCAGCTGGCTGGGGCCTGCCGCACTGCCGTGAGTGAAGTTCACTTCACTCCCGGCAGTTTAACCCTTACAGCCTCAGTCGGAACTGACAGGACATGCCAGAGGCACGTCCTCATATACTGCCTGCTAGTGAAAACTGGCAGGCAGCATATAACTTCAATGCTTTGGAATACTAAGTATTCCAAATCATTTAAAAAAAAGTGTAAAAATAAATAAATTATTTAATAAAAAGTGTTTAAATAAATGGGTCAAAAAAATAAATAAATAAATAAATAAATAAAAAATGTAAAAAAAAGTGTAAAAATATATATTTTTTAAAAGTGTAAAAAAAGGAAAAAAGTGTTAAAAAATTAAATAAAAAACATGTTTATTAAATAAATATAATAATAAAATGCGTAATGTGTGGGATCACACAGCGGACATCCGCAGCGTGTAGTATGCTGCGGTTGTCCGCTGTATGATCCTACATATTATGCATTTTTGTGTAGAATCACAACAATGAGCTCCCTGCTGCGGCTAGGTAGCTTTGTGCGTCCACTCATTGCGTCGGATTTCCCGCCAGCAGTCACAAGCGGACATACTGAGCTACCCAGCTGCAGCAGTGATCTCGCATCCGCGGTGGGAAATACTCTGTGGATGCGCTCTGTCTGACCCTTTTTGTCTATAGGAATACTATAGAAGGTGTAGTTTCCAAAATGGGGTCCCTTGTGGGGGTTCTGTATGGTTCTGGCAGATAAAACCCTTTGCAGGCATGAAGTGCGGCCTATAATCCATTTGGCCTAAAATTATGTCCTGAAAGCCAAATGGCGCTCCTCTCCTTCTGGGTCCCACCACGCAGCCAAGGAACCAAATATGTCCTAAGCGGGGGTATTTCCAAACATGGTTGGAGCAGCTTAATAAAATATAGGGTGCCTTTTTTCAATATCAGAAGCGATGTACAAAAAATATTTCCCACAAATGATGCATTTGTGGAAAAAAGCAAATTTCAAATTTTTAACACTGACTTTGTAATAATTCCTGCCAAAAAACTATGGCATTAAAATACTCAATGTACCCCCTAGTGAATGGTCTGGTCTTTTAGGGGCATACAGACCTAATTGTTTTGGTCCTTAAGGGGTTAAATACATAGAGAAACGTGGTAAACAATCCCCTGATTCCTTAACTTCCTTAGGGTGGGTTTACACCACGATTTCACTCTACAGCGTCCGGATCCGGTTGGGGGGGAGCAAAAAACGGGCACTCCCATATCCCAGCTGGATACCACGGTTTTAGGTCCAGTCAGGAAATCGGATATATGGCAAAAATGTGCCGACCAGAGTCACCAGCTATGGGAGCGCCCAGTTTTCGCTCCCCCCAACCAGATCCGGCAGCCGTAGAGTGAAATTGTGGTGTGAACCCATCCTTACTGTGGTATTAGGATATTGGCAAAGCCGCAGTTTCTGGTTCCTTCCTACACACCAAAAAATGCATAGGTGCTGACTGCTAAGTGTTCTTTGCTTAAAACTCCCCCTTTTTGGGTGGAGATAGGGGTCTGCATAATCCATAGCCTGATCCTGAGCGATGATAGGAGAGAAGAGACCATACAGTCTTATCTGCTAATCCTTATCACCTTTCAGACATCCAATCCCTTGCTCTCTGCAGGAATGTTTATGTAAGTCAACAAACAAACACCACAATATTACATTGCCAGTAAAACAGAGATAAACTGGCCACTGATTCAACAGCTTCCCAGTTCTCCACAGCTTATCTTCATCTTTGTGACCACTGCTTAACATCTACTACATAAAGAAAACCTGTAAGGCTAAGTCTCCACTTGGTTTTTTGCACTGCATTTTTAGGGATTGAAAAAACGCCTGAAAAATCGCCAGTGCAAGTGACGTCATCATGCGTTTTTTCTTGCGTTTTTTCTTGCGTTTTTTCAGGCGTTTTTTACTTTTGTGTGGAAATTGCACCTTGGCATTTTTTTTGGGTACCCAAAATTTCTTGGGTACCAGAAAAAAAAGGATGCAGCAGTGATGGAAATGTTTTTATTAAAAGCAATGTATATATTTTATAACCCAATTTTTTTTATTTTTTAATACAGTGTGTGTTTCACTTTTTTTTAAATACATTTTTAACATTTTTTATGGAGTACTACTACTCCCAGCATAGAAAAGACTGTCCCATGCTGGGAGTGATAGTACCTGTACTATAGACATATCGCCCCGGGTGTCAGTCCTGACACCCGATGCGATCGTCGATAATATAGCAGAGAAGCGAGCGGGTCTATACATCGCTCACCTCTCTGCACTATACTCCGGCCACTGATGTCAACAGAAATTCATATTTCCCACCCAGAGCTGTGATTGGCCGGATGGTTGCAGCCAATCACAGCTCTGAAGAAAAGATGAATGAATGAGTGGCCGGCCCGGAGTATAGTGCAGAGCAGGGATGCGAGCGATGTATACAGTCGCTCCATCTCTGCTATAGACAGGACAATCACAGAGGGTGTCAGTAGTGACATCCACTGTGATGTGTCCTTAAGCAGGCACTACTACTCCCAACATGGAGCACACTCTGCTCCATGCTGGGAGCTGTAGTACCTGTATTAATAGACATCTCGCAGCAAGTGTAACTTCTGACACCCACTGCGATCTGTCTATTAATGCAGGTACTACAGCTCCCATCATGAGGCAGAGTGTGCTCCATGTTGGGAGTAGTAGTAGCTGCAGTTATGGAAAGATGACAGCGTGTATCACTTCTGGCAGCCGCTGTGATCCTCCTGTATAATGTATAGATGCAGCAGCCGCTCTCCTCTGGTCCCCTGCACGGCCATATATACACATGTTCCTATTTCTCCCAGAGAGCTGTGATTGGCTGGAACCATCTGGCCAATCACAGCTCTGTGGGAAATATGAATACGTGTAAATATACGTCAGGGTAGGGGACCATAGAAGAGCGGCCGCCGCATCTATATATTATACAGAAAGATCGCAGTGGGCGATCTGTCTATTAGTACAGGTAGTACTACTCCCTTCAAGGAACAGTGTGTTCCATGCTGGGAGTAGTAGTACTAACTAAAAGAAATGTAAAAAATAAAGCAAAAAAGTGAAAAACACACACACACACAATACATTTTTATAATTGTCGTCTTTATTTTTTTCCCCCGCAAACATAAATTGATCCCTGTTTAAAAGTAATTGTTTTTTTTTCAATAATATACATTTCGTTAGATACTATTTTTTTCTTTACTACCGTATATATATAAAAAAACAATTTAATGGTACCCCACAAAATTAGCAAAAACGCCAAATTTAAAATCCACATAGCGTTTTTCTTGGCGTTTTCTCACTCCCATAGACTTCTATTGGAGCAAAACGCCACGATTTTGACAAAAAACGCCGGTTTGAAGGAACTACAGCGTTTTTTTCAAAACGCCAAAGAGCGGAAAAAACTCATGAAAAGTGCAAAAACGGCAAAAGGATTACAAAAACGCCAACGTGAAAAAACGCCAAGTGGAATTCGAAATTTGCGATTTCTCATTGATTTACAGCTAACATCCGGCCGCAGCGTTTTTTGACCAAAAAAACGCCATGGGCAGAATTGGCGTTTTTCTTTGCGTTTTGTAAAAAAAAAAAAAAAAAACAAGTGGAGACTTAGCCTAAGAAGCATTCTTCTATGGAATCTGCTGGCAGCATACTATATGTAGGTAATTTATTGCAAAAGTCCAAGGAATCACAGCACCAAACAGGCTCAGGATGGAGTATTTTATTTATCCCATACAAAAATGCAAAGGATACAAAAAAGCATTTTTGTATGGGATAAAATAAAAGACTCCAGCTTTTGCACAAGATCCTGAGCCTGTATGGTGCTGTGATTCCTTGGACTATTGTATTTGCACCGGGGTTGGCTGCCTGGCTGAACACTTGCACAGAGGGTTCCACCTGAAGCTGTCTTTATCCTTTTCTAGGTGTATTTTGTGTATTTTAATCCTTCCTGTGCTAACATGCCAAGATGATAACTTCTAATTTAGTTGTGTCACATGCAAATGAGATGACTGGAGTCATCAGGACATTACAAAGCAAGTCATTGAGTCATCTCAGGAATTTGTCCCCTCCATGCTTCAAGCACTCCTCCCACCTGCTGAATAACAGCCTTCCCTCTAAGCTCTGGGATGGGGCACATCAGTTAGTGCATCCTGCATACCCGATTAGTACAATATTTGAACATGTAAACATGCAGGAATAATGCATGCAAAGTGGAGCTGAGCATCGGGGAGGACGCGCGCATGGTAAGTCACCAGCGGCACTTCATCTTCAGTGTTCCGACCTCCACTCCCCGGTCCCGGGACCTACTGCTATGGCCCATAGGCCATAGCAGTAGGTCGTGACCCTGGTCCCCGGGGTCCCCGGAACGGAGGAGCGGTGGTCAGAACACTAAAGTGGGGCAGTAAACAGGCATACAGCCTCCAGCCATACACTATATGGCTGAAACTGCATGTCTGTAGGGGAACTATACTGCACCTAATGTGGGGAGCTATACTGCACCTAATGTGGGGAACTATATTGCACCTAATGTGGAGAACTATACTGCACCTAATGTGGGGGAAATATACTGCACCTAATGTGGGGAGCTATACTGAACCTAATGTGGGGGAACTATACTGCACCTAATGTGGGGAGCTATACTGCACCGAATGTGGGGGGACTATACTGCATCTAATGTCGAGAACTATACTGTTCCTTAATGTGGGGGAGCTATACTGCACCTAATGTGGAGAACTATACTGCACCTAATGTGGGGGAACTATACTGCACTTAATGTGGGGAGCTATACTGCACCTAATGTGGGGGAACTATATTGCACCTAATGTGGGGAACTATACTGCACCTAATGTGGGGAGCTATACTGCAACTAATGTGGGGAGCTATACTGCACCTAATGCGGAGAACTATACTGCAACTAATGTGGAGACCTATACTGCACCTAATGTGGAGAACTATACTGCACCTAATGTGGGGAGCCATACTATACCTAATGTGGGGGAACTGTACTGCACCTAATGTGGGCAACTGTACTGCACCTAATGTGGGGAACTGTACTGCACCTAATGTGGGGGAACTATACTGCACCTAATGTGGGGGAACTATACTGCACCTAATGTGGGGAACTGTACTGAACCTAATGTGGGGGAACTACACTGTACTTAATGTGGGGGAACTATATTGCACCTAATGTGGGGAACTACACTGCACCTAATGTGGGGAGCTATACTGCACCTAATGTGGAGAACTATACTGCACCTAATGTGGAGAACAATACTGCACCTAATGTGGGGAGCTATACTGCACCTAATGTGGGGGAACTGTACTGCACCTAATGTGGGAAACTGTACTGCACCTAATGTGGGGGAACTGTACTGCACCTAATGTGGGGGAACTGTACTGCCAACCTAATGTGGAGGAACTGTACTGCCATCCTAATGTGGGGGAACTATACTGCACCTGATGTGGGGGGACCGGACTGCACACCTAATGTGGGGGAACTGTACTGCACACCTAATGTGGGGGAACTGTACTGCACACCTAATGTGGGGGAACTGTACTGCACACCTAATGTGGGGGAACTGTACTGCCACCTAATGTGGGGGAACTGTACTGCACACCTAATGTGGGGGAACTGTACTGCCACCTAATGTGGGGAACTGTACTGCACACCTAATGTTGGGGAACTGTACTGCCAACCTAAAGTGGGGGAACTGTACTGCCATCTAATGTGCGGGGACTTATACTACTAACCTAATGTGCGGGGACTTAAACTGCCAACCTAATGTGCAGGGACTTATACTGCCAACCTAATGTGTGGGGACTTATACTGCCAACCTAATGTGCGGGAACTTATACTGCCAACCTAATGTGTGGGGGCTTATACTGCCAACCTAATGTGTGGGGACTCATACTGCCAACCTAATGTGTGGGGGCTTATACTGCCAACCTAATGTGTGGGGACTTATACCGGCAACCTAATGTGGGGGAACTATACTGCCATCTAATGTGCAGGGACTTATACTACTAACCTAATGTGCGGGGACTTAAACTGCCAACCTAATGTGCAGGGACTTATACTGCCAACCTAATGTGTGGGGACTTATACTGCCAACCTAATGTGCGGGAACTTATACTGCCAACCTAATGTGTGGGGGCTTATACTGCCAACCTAATGTGTGGGGACTCATACTGCCAACCTAATGTGTGGGGGCTTATACTGCCAACCTAATGTGTGGGGACTTATACCGGCAACCTAATGTGGGGGACTTATACTGACAGTGCTCTGTCCATGTTAGAGATGGCCCAGAACAGGAGAGGTTTGCTATGGGGATCTGCTTCTACTCTGGACAGTTGTTGATACAGACAGAGGTGTCAGCAGAGAGCACATGTGGTCAGAAAGAAAAGAATTCCAGAAAGAAATACAACTTCCTGTGGAACATTCAGCAGCTGACTGGAATGATTCATATTTTTAAATGGAATAATTTACAAATCTGTTTAACTTTCTGGAGCCAGTTAATAGTGTTGCTCGCGAATATTCGCAATTCGAATATTATTCGCGAATATCGCATATTCGTGAATTTCGCAAATATAGCGCTATATATTCGTAATTACGAATATTCATTTTTTTTTTTCTTCACAGTACACATCACAGTGATCACCCCTCTCTGCTTCCAGCTTGTGTGGTGTAAAGAAGGCTCTAATACTACTGTGCGAGACTGGCGCGCGAAAATTCGCATATGCAAATTTTCGCGTATGCTAATTTTGCATATGCTAATATTCACATATGTTCATTTTCGCATACGTGAATGTTCGCATATGCGAAAATAAAACGAGAATATAACGAATATGCGAATATTCGCGAATATATGACGAATATTCGACCATATATTCGCGAATATTCGCGAATTCGAATATGGCCTATGCCGCTCAACACTACCAGTTAATAATTAAAAAAAAAAATGTTTTCCACCAGAGTACCCCATTAAATCTTCCCAACTGTGTTCATACAATACATAATTTACCCTACTGATTCTGTTTTATCCAGAGCTGTATTCACAATTCTGCCAGTTTTGGAGCTGAAATCCCCCAGAATTCCCCGTTCACTGGCTGCACAGTGTTTGTTCTGATTATTTATGTAGTGTCATCTTTACATCAGGAAATACAGTGATCTGATGTATGAGAATCTATCTGACCCCTTACATTATAGGAGCTCAGCTAAGTTACTAAAGCCAAGTGAGTGTTTACTCTCTTGCTGTTATATATGAGAAAACCAAAGTTTCTTAATTCTCTGGATGACATCCATGGTCCTTTTAGAATTATGGCTATAGCCTAAAGTTACACCTCTTCAACGGGGCTTTTCTTAGGTGCTATTTTTCTTTTAATCAACTTTACTATTACGATCAGCCACGGGCTCCCCATCATCACATCGATTTCTGGGGCCAAATGGATGAAGCTAAACTTACAGAATTGTTTCATTTAGAGGGAAATAAAGATTTATGGGCATGACAAGCAGCAGAGAGACAGGCATTAGACTGGAGGCTTAATGCAAGGAACATCTGCGTATTACTCAGTAAGGATTTATCGAGGGTCACTCTATCCAGCCAAAGGTTCGCCAGAGTTCAGCTAATATTTGGACACCGGCATTAAAGTTTTTGGAAAAGGCAATAAGGGCAGTAAATTATATGGCACGGATTTGGAATAAAAGCCAAGACTTCTGAGCTGTATTTCTGAGTCGTCTGCTGGAGTTGCTCCTGGATTTCTTTCCATAAAACACACAGAGATTAGTTGTATCTGCAGGCTATGATTAGACAGGAGAACTTTAAGCTTGATTTCATCTCATAAATTCCTCTAAAAATGTGAGCTATAAGAAGATCAACACAGAGAAGATATTCTCAAATCTGGCCCTCAACCCCCTTCCCTGTGCAACAGGTCATGTACTGGGCTTTCTTTCAGTGATACCTTTGCAGCCAGCTTATAGCGTTATTGTTAGAGATGAGCGAAGTTACAGTGATTCGATTCGTCACAAACTTCTCGGTTCGGCAGTTGCTGACTTTAGCCTACATAAATTAGTTCAGCTTTCAGGTGCTCCAGTGGGCTGGAAAAGGTGGATACAACCCTAGCAAAAAGTCTCCAGCCCACTGGAGCACCTGAAAGCTGAATTAATTTATGCAGGCTAAAGTCAGCAACCGCCGAGCCGAGAAGTTTGTGACGAACCAATTCACTGTAACTTTGCTCATCTCTAGTTATTGTGTTAGTGAATATTAAAAATAAATAATGAATAGCTTATGTAGGTAACACACGGCACTACGGGGTGCATATGCATCAAGGCAACGTTCATAGAGCATTACATCCAAAATAAGAAAGAAGCATTGCACTTATCGTTTCTTTTGTATATCTGTTGAAGATCACTTCATATCCAGATCAACAATATTCAGTGTCAGACGCCAAGGAAGGGGTGGTGAGGGTGCAGGGGCGTGACTGAGGCAACAGCCTGTTTCACATAATTTGACGCATCATCCGGATGAAGTGTCAAATGATGTGAAACAGGCTGGTGGTTCAGTCACATCCCTGAGCCCGGACCACCCTTCCCTTGATGTCCGACACTGAATACTTTATTCATCCCACATCAGCCATTGTACAACCATGGCATAGCAGGGGGATCATGAGAGCAGAGAGCATGGACTGGCAACAGCCGTTTCACACCAATGAGGTCCTTCTTCTGGCCTCCACAAATTTTATGTGACCAGCGATCCCTTTGCATTCCGAACACTGCTGCTGCAGTCCCGGCCACTTCTAATCACAAGTGTTGTATAAAGAGTAAGAGATAACTGATACGTCCCATTGACCACAACAAACACAATAAGTTGTGATGGAACCATGGCTTGTGACTACTACACTACACGTAGAAGAAATCCTCCTCTTGACATTCAATATGATTTCTTGTTGCAGCTCATTAGTATTGCTGAATAAAGGTAATGTGTAGTGAAGTACATATGGCAGAGGTGGCTCCATAGCACAACATATGTGTCTCCCTGCTGGTTTTGGGCACATGCTATAACACCCTACCATTCTGGATAAGGACAGCCTGGTGGCTATTGACCTTTACCCTACCATTTCTCATTTCTCCTCCTTTACTTATTTGCCATAATAGTATAGAGGAGAAAGTTGGCACAATTCATGGACATGGTTATTCTGGTGAAAAACAATTTTTTTTTCATATCAACTGGCTCCAGAAAGTTAAGCAAATTTGTAATATTCTTCTATTAAAAAGTCTTAATCCTACCAGTATTTATCAGCTGCTGAAGTTCAGTTGTTATTTTCTGTCTGACAACAGTACTCCCTGCTGACACCTCTGTCTGTCTCATGAATTGTCCAGAGCAGCAGCAAATCCCAATAGCAAACCTCTCCTGCTCTGGACAGTTCCTGAGACAGACAGAGGTGTCAGCAGAGAGCACTGTTGTCAGACAGAAAAGAACAACTCAACTTCAGCAGCTGATAAGTACTGGTAGGATTAATATTTTTTAATAGAAGAAATTTACAAATCTGTTTAACGTTCTAACTTTAACTTGAATTAGTTCAAAAGAAGACATTTGGAGGAGATTTATGAAAACAAGTAATCGAATTGGTTGCTTTGGACAACTGGTCAGTTTTTCCTCCACACAGGTTTTGATCAATTTCCCCAAACGGCATCACATTTACTGATCCCTCAAGGCAGAATGGCTTGTTAGCCCACTCCCTTCTGGCACTTCTGTGAGGGACCGACTGGGGGGACAGGGAGAGTGAGCCCTAAACTGACCCTAAAACATCTCTCCCTGCCTACTTGCCCTAAATGATGGATCGACAATTCGGCGCGGTCCCTTCCAGCGCTAAAGTGCAGTGGCGTAAAAACACACATACGTAGTTGGTCACCGACCAGGAATGGAAAACTACTAGACAACCAGATATACAAGACAGGATACAAATACTAACAGGGCAGAATATAAACAGGCAAACTGATCAGGAACATAAGACACTGTTCACAAATAGGTACAAGTACAAAGGACAAAGATCAGATCAACTAAACAGGATATAAATATAGGACACTGTTTACACTGGATACAAGACTAGGAAACGGATGGGTGGGAATAGACTCCATGAACAAACAGGAATTAGCTCAATCCCACAGAAAACCTTCAGTAGACAAAGGGAATAAGCAATACCCTCAGAGTCCCCTACACATAGGTAAAAGAGATCTATTGCTAAACAGGAATATAACATACAGAGCACAGGTAACAAGCAAGACTCAGACACAGTGTGAACACAGACTAAGCAGAAAGGACATACTTATCCTAAAACTGACAAATATAACACAGACTAAAATCTACAAAGAACAAGACTATTTAACCATGGCTAAAACTCAGATAAATACAAGGTAAATGCTCAAACAGACTTGAAAGTGTATAGCACAATAACCAGCAACAGAATGCAGGAGAACTCTGGTTAAATAACCACACCCGAGTTCTCATTCATTCAGAGCATTAACTATTTCCTATCCAGGTAAAATAGCAAACTGCTCTGAACAAACTAGTGTGTGAGTACACACCTAAAAAGAAAAAAAAAATGTGTCTTATGATTGTCCTTAAGTCTCTATATCCACTAAGCGTTGCTGTTTCTATAAGATCTATTACATTTTATGGGAGTTAGGGGCATGGGGTAGAAGAACCTGCATGGTTGCATTCATAATCCCAGCCATTCTATGAGAAGGAATACTCACTGCACCAATTTCTCCATAAAGATATATGGATGTCTCTGTAATAGACTTGTGCACAAGAAAATGTTCTGTTTTTTCGTTTTGTTTTTTCGTTTTGGATAAAATTTTCAGTTCGGTAATATTTTCGGTTTAGATTTTTCGGATACATTCGGTATTCGGGTGTTCGGTTAGATTTTTCGGACACATTCGGTATTTGGGTTTTTATTTTCTTTCGGATACATTTGGTATTCGGGTACATTCGGGTAAATCTTTTTATTCTTTTTTGGACTTTAGCAATCCTAAAAATGATTGGAGATACCATTTTTATAAAAATTTCGTAGGTTACCATAAAAAAAAATAATAAAAAAGATACAATAGTGATGGAATTGTATCTAACGAAATGTATCTATTTTTATTATGAAATGTTTATTCCTTTTTAAGCATGGATCAATTTCTATGAGCGGGTAAAGCACAAAAAATGTAGCCGACAATAATAAAAATGTAGTGTGTGTGTTTTTCACTTTTTTATTTTTTTTATTTTTTAGGTAGTACTACTATTCCCAGCATGGAACACACTGTTCCATGATGGGAGTAATAGTATCTGTACTAATTGACAGATCGCCGGGGTCCCTTGCGATCCTCTTGTATAATGTATAGATGCGGCAGCCGCTCTTCTATGGTCCCCTGCACTGACGTATATATATATATATATACACATATTCATATTTCCTGCAGAGCTGTGATTGGCCAGATAGTTCCAGCCAATCACAGCTCTCTGTGAGAAATAGGAATATGTGTATATATACAGCAGTGCAGGGGACCATAGGAGAGAGGCCGCCGCATCCATACATTATACAGGATGATCACAGCGGGTGTCAGGAGTGATACCCGCAGTGATCTTTCCTTAACTACAAGTACTACTACTCCCAACATGGAGTACACTCTGCTCCATACTGGGAGCTGTAGTACCAGCATTAATAGACAGATCGCAGCGGGTGTCAGAAGTTACACTCGCTGCCATATGTCTATTAATGCAGGTACTACAGCTCCCAGCATGGAGCAGAGTGTACTCCATGTTGGGAGTAGTAGTACCTGCAGTAAGGGACAGATCACAGCGGATGTCACTCCTCCTGACACCCGCTGCGATCCTCGTGATGTGAATGTCGGGATCAGCTGTTCTCAAAGCTACAGAGCCGGGAGAACAGCTGACGCTGAGCCGTAGGTATACATTGTATACAGTATACACATTGCTGGCTCACTTAACCCCTTGCTTAGCTGTGCGCTATGCGCAAGCCCAGCAAGGAAAGAGTTAACTTACACTGCTGGACAGTGTAGGTTAACCCTTTGGGCGTTATACACTATATACAGCTATCTACAGATAGACGGAGATGAAGTCCGCTTACTTCCCTCGAGTCCAGGGCAGGTCTGTGTAGCTCCACTCCCTAGTGATGATGTCATTAGGGGCGGAGCTACATACAGGATTCAGGCAAGTCTGAAACTCTGTTCACATTGTCCATTTTGGATAATGGGAACAGACCCTTCTGCCAGTGTCTACCCAGACAGGGAGACTCCAGCTGTTGCTAAACTACAACTCCCAGCGTGCCCAGACAGCCAAAGGCTGTCTGGGCATGCTGGGAGTTGTAGTTTTGCACCAATTGGTGGCTCCCTGTTTGGGTAGACATTGCATCATGGGTGCTCTCCCCAGCAGACAGCTCCAAAAATGTCATAACCAATTTTTTTTCTTCTCGTTTCAGATCCGTGTATGCAGAGGATTACGGCGGATTTGATGAATTACGGCAGATCATTTTTTTTTCTTTTAATAAAATGGTTAACGAGGGCTGTGGGGGAGTGTTTTTTAAAATATTTTTTTTTCCAATGTGTTGTGTTTTTTTATTTTTTTATTGAATTTTCAGGCTTAGTAGTGGAAGCCGGTCTTATTGAAGGAATCCATTACCAAGCCAGGGCTCGGCGCTAGCCCCAAAAACAGCTAGCACTAGCACCCAATTATTACCCCAGTACCCACCGCCACAGGGGTGCTGGGAAGTGCCGATACCAACAAGCCAAGAGCGTCAAAAATGGCGCTCCTGGGCCTGGGCGGTAACAGACTGTCGTTATTTAGGCTGGGGAGGGCCAGTAACAATGGTCCTCGCCCACCCAGGTAATGTCAGGCTGTTGCTGTTTGGTTGGTATTGTGCTGAGAATGAAAATACGGGGAACCCTTTATGTTTTTTAATTTAAATAAATAAAAAAAAACACATAGGGTTCCCCGTATTTTCATTCTCAGCACAATACCAACCAAACAGCAACAGCCTGACATTACCAGGGTGGGCGAGGACCATTGTTACTGGCCCTCCCCAGCCTAAACAACGCCAGCCTGTTACCGCCTAGGCCCACGAGCACCATTTTTGACGCTCCGGGCCTGTTGGTAAGGGCTCTTCCCGTCACCCCTGTGGCGGTGGGTAGCAGGGTAATAATTGGGGGTTAGTTCTAGCTGCTTTTGGGGCCTTGGCTTAGTAATGGATTCCATCAATAAGACCGGCTTCCACTACTAAGCCTGAAAATAAAAAAAAAATAAAAAAAAAACACAACACCTTGGAAAAACGATTTTATTTAAAAAAACACTTTACCACAGCCCTCGTTAACCATTTTATTAAAAGGAAAAATATTAATCCGCCGTAATCCATCAAGTCCGCCGTAATCCTCTGCATACACGGATCTGAAACGAGAAGAAAAAAAACACAAAAAATTGGTTATGACATCTATGGTGCTGTCTGCTGGGGAGAGCACCCATGATGCAATGTCTACCCAAACAGGGAGCCACCAATTGATGCAAAACTACAACTCCCAGCATGCCCAGACAGTCTTTGGCTTTCTGGGCATGCTGGGAGTTGTAGTTTAGCAACAGCTGGAGTCTCCCTGTCTGGGTAGACACTGGCAGAAGGGTCTGTTCCCATTATCCAAAACGGACAATGGGAACAGAGCTTCAGACTAGCCTGAATCCCGTCTGTAGCTCTGCCCCTAATGATGTCCTGCCCGGGACTCGAGGGAAGTAAGCGGACTTCGTCTTCTGTAAACACTATATACAGCTATCTATAGATAGCTGTATATAGTGTATACCGCCCAAAGGGTTAACCTACACTGTCCAGCAGTGTAAGTTAACTCTTTCCTTGCTGGGCTAGCACATAGCACACAACTCAGAAAGGGGTTAAGTGAGCCAGCAATGTGTATACTGTATACACATTGCAGGCTCATTGTAAGTTGTTGCTGGGCAGTAGATATACGATGTATACCTACGGCTCAGCGTCAGCTGTTCTCCCGGCTCTGTAGCCTTGAGAACAGCTGATCCCGACATTCACATCAGGAGGATCGAAGCGGGTGTCAGGAGGAGTGACATCCGCTGTGATCAGTCCCTTACTGCAGGTACTACTACTCCCAACATGGAGCACATTCTGCTCCATGCCGGGAACTGTAGTGCCTGCATTAATAGACATATCGCAGCGAGTGTAGCTTCTGACACCCACTGCGATCTGTCTATTAATGCAGGTACTACAGCTCCCAGCATGGAGCAGAGTGTACTCCATGTTGGGAGTAGTAGTACTTGTAGTTAAGGAAAGATCACTGCGGGTATCACTCCTGACACCCGCTGTGAGGCTCCTGTATAATGTATGGATGCGGCGGCCACTCTCCTATGGTCCCCTGCACGGCCGTATATATACACATATTCCTATTTCTCACAGAGAGCTGTGATTGGCTGGAACCATCTGGCCAATCACAGCTCTGCGGGAAATATGAATAGGTGTATATATACATCAGTGCAGGGGACCATAGAAGAGCGGCCACCGCATCTATACATTATACAAGAGGATAGCAAGGGACCCCGGCGATCTGTCAATTAGTACAGGTAACTAGTACTCCCATCATGGAACAATGTGTTCCATACTGGGAGTAGTAGTACTACCTAAAAAAAAAAGTGAAAAACACGCACACACTACATTTTTATTATTGCCAGCTAAATTTTTGGTGCTTTACCCGCTCACATAAATTGACCCCTGTTTAAAAATAAATAAACATTTCATAATAAAAAAGATACATTTCGTTAGATACAATTTTTTCCATCACTATTGTATCTTTTTTATTATTATTTTTTTATTAGAATGAATTATTTTCTTAGTTAGTTTACGGATAACGAATGCATTCGTTATTTACCGCATGCATTCGGTAAATAAGGAATGCATTTGTTATTTTGCCATTGGTATTATCGTGGCTATTCGGGAATGTTCAAAATATGTTTTCGTGCATTCGGATTGGTCCGAATGACCGAATAACGGTAAAATTCTGTAAATTAGACATTCGTGATGAAACTACTTGCACATGTCTACTCTGTAACAACACTGAGCTCAGGGGAGCAGAAATATGAGATTGTATAAGAGCAAGTGATTGCTGAACGTCAGGGTTCCTCTTTGTGAATGATGGCTATTCACTGTAATTCTGTATTTACACACCAATTAGGAGAACAGCCATAATAATGCAGGTCGCAGTGTACACAAAGGGAGAGAAGGCCTATAATTTGTAGTTACAATGTTGCAATTCTCTGTCCCTTTATATTCCAGATGCCTGTATCACTTAAGTGGCATTTGCTGTAATTACAACGAAAAAATTATAAAGAAAAATCAGACAAAACTGGGGTCATCATGTCTGCATTTAAACCTGTTGCTAAGCAGCCCAGAATTCTGTTTTGACCATTTCATCTTCCATGGTTGCCATAAATTGGTTACTGGAAAAACAGAACATCTACAAAGTATCCACAATCACTACAATAGCCACTATTTTAAAGCGCCATGTAAGAATTTGAATTACTGTCAGGAATTGTTAGACCATGAAAGGCTTTTTAAAGCAGGGTTTTAATCTGTATTTCAGACAACCATTTTTATTCATAATAAACAAAAAAAATTCTGATTATCCAGAGACTCTGATAATCCAACATAGGACTGAAGCATGCAATTTCACAAGACTGGAACAACTAATACCATTCCTAAAAACACACATTAAGGTTGCATTATGGTTACATTGCGGTTGCCTTGTGCTGAGGTTGCGGTTGCATTGTGGTTGATCATATGTAGTGATGAGCTAAAGGAATATAATGACGATTATTCGTCCTATGTTCATGAAATTTGCATATTCACTAAGTTCGTTCACTTTTTTTTTTTTTCCATGCGAAAATTTTGCATGGAAAATTTGCATACAAATTTTCATAAAATTTGCATGTGAAAAAAGACACAAAAAAACCAAAATTCATCATTACGAATATATAGCACTATAATCTAAATATTCGCAAAATCGCGAAGTGCCAATATTCACGATTACGTATATTCATGCTCAATTCCAATCATATGCAGGAACACTGGCAAGTATGACAAAACACATCTTCCTTCTATTCGGGATTGTTTATACCAGCCTTAAGCAGCCTTTAGCAATTGAGCACAGATAGCATTGATCAATGTAATGCAATAACATTACAATGACCTATGTAAGACATCTACTGATGACATATGATAGGCCTCTGAAGGGGGCCAAAAATGTGAGGAAGGAAAGTTTAAAAATATTTTTTTTATGTGCTGCACTCTTCCCCACCCCCTCAGCCCAACCCTATATAAGTAGTAGTTAGCTACACATGGGCCATTTCTTTCCTAGCAGCCTCCCAGTCTGACTGGGAGAGCATGGTAAGTGAGCTATTACACCTTGTTCACACTGGTGTGGTGCTGTGCGGCGTCCGTTGCTGCCGTGGCGCTGTGTCTGCGGGCAGGTGCGGCCCATAGACTGGTTTACGTGGCATTGGGGCCGCTCTGCCAGTGGGTCGTTCCCCCCGTGGGCACTAGTGTCGCAGCGGTGGTGGTCGCCGCCCGGTGCTGCGCCATTTTATGCTAGGGACGTTAGGGACCTACTCTAAATAGGTGGCCTTGACGTGGCGAGTGGGCTTGTACTTTTTGATCAAAAATGTATACTAACAACCTGTTAGTTTTTGATATTATGCTGAGAAGCAATCAGATCATTATACAAGATTGTAGGTGTGCACCATGTCTGTTTTTCTACCCGAATTCACACTGTGTTTTCTATCCCTTCCTTTTTTTTTTTTGTTTGAACATGTGCTGCACTCTTCCCCACCCCCTCAGCCCAACCCTATATAAGTAGTAGTTAGCTACACATGGGCCATTTCTTTCCTAGCAGCCTCCCAGTCTGACTGGGAGAGCATGGTAAGTGAGCTATTACACCTTGTTCACACTGGTGTGGTGCTGTGCGGCGTCTGTTGCTGCCGTGGCGCTGTGTCTGCGGGGGGGTGCGGCCCATAGACTGGTTTGCATGGCATTGGGGCCGCTCTGCCAGTGGGTCGTTCCCCCCTGTGGGCACTAGTGTCGCGGCGGTGGTGGTCGCCGCCCGGTGCTGCGCCATTTTATGCTAGGGACGTTAGGGACCCACTCTAAATAGGTGGCCTTGACGTGGCGAGTGGGCTTGTACTTTTTGATAAAAAATGTATACTAACAACCTGTTAGTTTTTGATATTATGCTGAGAAGCAATCAGATCATTTTACAAGATTGTAGATGTGCACCATGTCTGTTTTTCTACCCGAATTCACATTAAAAATATTTAAATCGTCAAAATCCCCCCAAATAAAAACTTTAATTATTCCCCTTTTCGCATAAAAAAAAACCAAACAAACACTGATAACTAGATATGAGCGAATCGAAGTTGAGGAACCCACATTCGTTACAAATTTCATGAAATATTCCATTCGCAATGAATGCGAATATCGCCACGATTCACGTGACTCACTTCATTAAACTCCATTTACTGCGGTCCAGGCTCCTGCGCATCTAAAATGGCGGATCCATTTGTCAGTACATGGGGCAAGGAACGCTGGGAAGGCTGGTAGGCAAGGGGAAGGGAAGTTGGCAGGATGACCAAGCATCACATGCAGGATGCAGCCAATCAGCAGTCAGTCACCCTTGTGATATCACAGCCCTATATGTTCGGCAGCCAATTTGCTGCTCGTCATAGCATTCATTACACTGAAGAGAGATAGGACAGACATTGCTGTGTGTGTGTGTTACACCGAAAAGCTCATTCCAGCAGCGTTTTAAATCCTAGTCACATCAGCGTTCTGGTGGACAGACATCAGTGTTTTTTTCACTGAAAAGGATGCAGCCATTTACTGCAGCCATTAACCTCCCAGTCCCTTTCTTCAGCATTGTATTACAGAAAGGGGCAGATAGCTGTGTGTTGCCTCATATATTTCAACAAGCTGCCTCAACTTCATAAACCTTAGCAGAGGAGGCAGGAATAATTTTTCAGCGCAATTCTTTGTCCTTGTTCCACAACAAATCATCTACTGGTTATGCTAGTCTGTGGACAGTATAATACCAAGCAGTCCATTCCTAATAGGCTTTGACAGAGGGAAATTTAGTGTTTAGTACACAGCTTTTTTTGCGCTGCAGCACTGTTGTGTTCTGCTGGTGTTGTGCAAAAATACTTTTTTTTAAAGCATACTGTGCTGCATTTTTCTGCCCTCATAAGTGCATACCACATACGTACATCTAAGTGGTGTACTATTTTGTGCCTGTCAATCTGTCAAGGGCCGACATACTGTGAAAGGACAGCCAAAAGTAATCACTGGCTGGTGTTTTACTAAAATACGTTTTTTTTTAAGCGTACTGTAGCTCATTTTTCTGCCCTCATAAGTGCATACCACATTTGTACATCTAAATAGTATACTATTTGTTACCTGCTAATCTGTCGTGGGCCTACATACTGTGAAAGTCCAGGCAAAAGTAATCACCGGCTGGTGTTTTACTCAAATAATTTATGAAGCGTACAGTATCGCATTTTTCTGCCCTCATAAGTGTATACCACATACCTACATCTAAGTAGTGTACTATTTTGTACCTGTTAATCTGTCAAGGGCCTAAATACTGTGAAAGGACAGCCAAAAGTAATCACCAACTGGTGTTTTACTCCAATACGTTTAGTAAGCATACTGTAGCGCATTTTTCTGCTCTCATAAGTGCATACCACATATGTACATCTAAATAGTATACTATTTGTTACCTGCTAATCTGTCATGGGCCTACATACTGTGAAAGTCCAAGTAAAATGTAATCAACGACTGGTGTTTTACTAAAATATATTTTTTTAAGCGTACTGTACCGCATTTTTTTGCCCTCATAAGTACATACTTGATACCACATACCTACATCTAAGTAGTGTACTATTTTTTACCTGTTAATCTGTCATGGGCCTACATACTGTGAAAGTCTAGGCAAAAGTACTCACCGGCTGTTGTTGTACTCAGATTCTCTTTTAAGTGTACTGAAGCAAATTTTTCTGCTCTCATAAATGCATACCACATACGTACATCTAAGTAGTGTACTATTTTGTACCTGTTAATTTGTCAAAGGCCTACATACTGTGATTATCCAGGCAAAAGTACTCACCGGCTGGTGTTGTACTCAGGTCCTTTTTTTAAGTGTACTGTAGCGCATTTTTCTGCCCTCATAATTGCATACCACATACCTACAACTAAGTAATGTACTATTTTGTACCTGTTAATCTGTCAAGGGCCTGTATTCTGTATACAGCTAATAGTACACACCTGCTCTGTTCTAGACAAATACTGTTTTAAGCGTAGTGAAGCATATTGTACTCCCCTGAAATACGCAATAAGTATGTCAGGCAGAGTAGTGCCAGGACGTGCAGAGTGGAGTGACAGAGGCCTAAATTCATCAGGCACAGGCAGAGGTCGCAGCAGAGTAGGGGCGTGTGGCAGTCGGAGTCGCAGCTAGAAGTCTGAGCTCCCAGTTTCAGCTAACAGTCTTGTCTCAACCAGCAATCCAGCAGCCGTGATTGATCGGTTCACTCGGTCATCCCCTTCATCCCAAGTTACATCCGACACCCCCAGTCAACAGTCAGTGTGTTCCTTAGACTCAACCCTCACTTGACATGGCCCTCATGCTGCTGCTGCCACCTCAAGGTTCTGTCATTGTGCTGCTCCATGGTCTCCTCATGCTAATGCTACTACCTCCAGATTCTGTCATTGTGCCACCATATGGTCTCCTCATGCTGATGCTACCACTTCCAGGCTCTGTCATTGTGCTGCCATATGGTCTCCTCATGTTGATGCTGCCACCTACAGGCTCTCTAATTATGCTGCTCTATGGTCTCTTCATGCTGATGCTGCAACCTCCAGGTTATCTAATTGTGCTGCTCTATGGTGTCCTCATGCTGATGCTGCCCCATCCAGGTTCTCTCATTGTGCTGCCATGGATACTGCAAAAACATAGTTAAGGTGCTAGTCCCTAGTTTCAGAAATTCCTCTGCATTAGGGTCACTTTCAGTGCTGCTGATGCTGCTGCTGCCACCTCCAGGCTGTCTCATTCAGCTACTCTATGGTATCCTCATGCTTCAGCCACCTCCAGGCAGTGCCATTCAGCCACTATATGGTCTCCTCATTCTTCAACCAACTCCAGGCTGTGCCATTCAGCCACTATATGGTCTCTTCATGCTGCCACAAACTCAAGGCAGTCATTCAGCCACTAAATGGTCTCCTCATACTGATGCCACCTCCAGGCCCTGCCAATGTGCTGCCATGTGACATGTGACTCCTTGTTAAATTTGTTCCTTTGTACCCACACACCGGGGCCCGGGATGCAAAATCTTTGGCGTTAAAATTTCAATTTCAAAATCCTCAATTTAAATTTCAAAATCTTAAATTTCAATGGTCTCCCCATGCTTCTGCCAACTCCAGGCTGTGCCATTCAGACACTATATGGGCTCCTCATGCTTCAGCCAACTCCTGGCTGTACCATTCTGACCCTATATGGTCTCCTCATGCTTCAGCCAACTCCAGGCTGTACCATTAAGCCAATGTATGGTTTACTGATGCTGCTGGGCCTAAACTATTTTTGGTAACACTGGCTACCATAAATCTTCAATTTAAATTTCAAAATTCATCTTATAATCTCTGCTGTCAGATCTAGTCATTCAGCAACTATGTGGTCTCCTCATGCTTCAGCCCACTCTAGGCTGTGTCATTCAGCCAATATATGGTTTACTGATGCTTCTGGGCCTGGGCCTAAACATTTTTACGGTAGCACTAGCTACCATAAATCTTCAATTTAAATTTCTAAATTAAGCTTTTAATCTTAGGGATTGTGAAGCCCTAGTGTCTACTCATGATGCTGCCAGCTCTAGGCTGTATCATTCAGCAACTATATGATCTACTCATGCTTCAGTCAACTCCAGGCTGTGCCATTCAGCCACTATATGGTCTCCTTATGCAACCAACACCTCCACGCTGTGTCAGCCATTACATGGTTTCCTCATGCTGCCAACACCTCCTCGCTGTGTCATTTAGCCACTGTATGGACCCCTCATTGTCCAAACTAATCCTGTAGGTTAATGGCATAAACGTAAAAAAAACTCCAAATGTCAAAATTGCTGATTTTTGTCACATTACATTTTGTCACATTACATTCCAGAAAAAATTCCAGAAAAAAATTCATAAAAAGTGATCAAAAAGGCAGAAATACACAAAGTGGTACCTTTTCAGACCCTTTCATTTTTTCACATGTTGTTATTTTGCGTAATTTTCTGCACTCAATACCTCATAATGACCATAATGGTAAAGTTAAAACAGCATTTTAGAAATGTTTGCAAATTTATTTAAGGAAAAACAAAACTTTTTCAACAACATGAGTATTCATACCCTTTGCATTGACACTTGAAATTTTGCTCTGGAGGCCTCTCATTTCTATCCATCATCTTAGAAATGTTTCTACACTATAGACGAGATATATAACTTGCTTTTTTTACTTTTTTCATTTTTATCACTGTTGTTGCACTCAGGAATTATGTTGTATGAACCTAATCATTGATGTGAATAGGTTTTCTGCTGACCCATTCACGCTGAGAAATTTCAGTGGTGGAAAATTCCACTGCAGAAATTGACCCAATGAAAGAATGAATGTTCATTCTTTTGGCAGAATCCACATGCATAGTCCTTTTGGTAAAAAAAAAATATATATATATATATATATATATATATATATATATATATATATATATGCCTACAGTGCAACAACAGACTGCAAGCATGCAAAACCACTGGGACTATTTACTAAATTTTTTATCAGTGGCGGGGAAGTATATGGTGTCACTTTTCCTTTCATTCGGCACTTGTTTCCTCAGCAAATTGCCGAGGAAATAAGTGCCATTTCTACATTATTTTTGCTCCATATACCATGGACCAGAAAAGTGTGAGCCCCCAGAGGAATTTGGTGAGAAAATTTCCCTTACTAATTCGTAGTGTGAACATACCATTCTTGGTTAAGGGGGAACTCTGCCCCTAGACATCTCATCCCCTATCCAAGGGATAGTGGATAAGATGTCTGATCGTGGGGGTCCAGCCGCTATTACCAACCCCCCCCTCTGAACTCCAGGGTGGCTGTGGTCATCATGCCCCCCTCTATTAATGTCTGGGGGGGGGGTGATGACTGTGATTGTTTGTTAGCTGGCACTGAGCAGAGTCGGTCCATGCAATGGATTACTGGGGTGCCAGGCCGGAGGTCGTGGGGGGTCCTAGTGCCGGACCCCCTATGATCAGGCATCTTATCCCCTATCCTTTAGATAAGATAGGATGTCAAGGGGCGGAGTACCCCTTTAACCAAAGATTTCTATAGTAATCTAACATCACAAATCACAGAGTCCATATCTTGCAGCCCCAATACAGAGATTAAAATATGACCATATTACTGGTCAAAAAAGTGCGCTCTAGAAATGTGAAAGTATAACTGTACGGTAATACAAAATATCTGATAATTCCTCACTTTTCCAGTCCCGATGATGCTGGATTGTACACTTTTCAGGGTACTTTGTGTTTCAGTTCCTCGCGAAACCCTTCTTGTCTTGTTCAGTGAATGAAAGCATTCTTGTTTATTTCCAGAGGCTGAAAACATGTCCTGGAAATGTACTGCTCACACAGGCACAGGGCATGCTCCGAGCTCTATTTGTGACAACTCCTGCACATGTCTCAGTTGGACACAACCAGGACAGGTTTTTAGGCAATGTGTGAAACCAATGGCAGTTTCCATTCGCTGTCAGCATGCAAACATGTTAGTGAAATAAACTATATTATGAAATTAGAGATGGAGGCAGATCTTACTGAGAAAAAAAAACTGGAGATCTAGTAAAAACTGTTTATCAAATAGGGGATACAGTGGTGACAGTTACAATAGAAATGCAGTATTTTAAGTGAATAATGTTTTCCACGGCTCTTTGTTTAATTCCAGCTCACAATCACGGGCAATAGGGGGTAGTGCCGTGCCACAGCTAAGTCAGGCACAAGGGATAATTATCCATAATCAGTATCCATCTCACACTGAAACACAGTCAAAATACATGTCACAGCTTTTCAGAATCATTATCTAGAACAATAGGATATTCTGGGAATTTCTGGCAGTATGATAAAAGCATAAAAAAGATGAGGGGTGGGGGTGGGGGAGTTGGCAGCTCTGTGCCCAGGTGATGTAACTGCATATATTGTCACCAGTTAAAAGGATAGTATTGTCAGCAGCAAACCTCTGTGTTATATCAAGGTAGGTGCTGAGAGACCGCAACAAAGGATGTAGACACAGAGCCAGCGATTGATAGCAACACATACTGCAATGTAAAACTGTGTACAGAAGACAGTAACATGGGGACGTGCTCTGCAATCATCACATCTTGGGGGGCTCTTCTTCAGTTAAAAGATAAAAGGTAAATCAGTAGACAAGTAGTAAATCTAAAGCAAGCCAAAGAGCCAAAACCCAGAGGGAAGTGCAGTATAAAATTGAATACAACACAGTCAGGACAAGCAAGGTGGGTAGTGTAGTGCAAAGTCAAACAGGGGAATAGATGGGGAACAAGCCAAGGTCAATACACAGCAGGTAAAGTCAGGCACAAAGAAAATGCAGGGGTCAAGAATGCTGGTGACAGGAAGAAACCTCAATTACGGGCAAGTTGCTGAGCAGCTTGGCAGTTTAAATATACCACCGTCAAAAGCAATGAGTGCCAGTGCTGCAGTGGGTTTGCCAAGCACTACTACCTCCGGATAGAAAGAATGATAAATGGCCCCGCATCTCATGACACCCAGACATTGTCACCAAATAACATGTAATACTGTGGCACTTAAAGGGGAACTCCGGTGGAAATAAGTGGAAAACAAATGTTTTCAAATGAAATGGTGCCAGAAAGTTAAACAGATTTGTAAATTACTTCTATTTCAAAATATGAAGCCTTCCAGTACTTATCAGCTGCTGTATACTACAGAGAAATGTGTGAAGTTCTTTCCAGTCTGACCACTGTGCTCTCTGCTGACACCTCTGTCTGTGTCAGGAACTGTTCACATCAGAAGCAAACCTCTCCTGCTCTGGACAGTTCCTGACAAGGACAGAGGTGTCCTCTGGGAGCACTGTTGACAGACTGGAAAGAACTTCACAAATTTCTCGATAGTATATCTGTTGTATACAGCAGCTGAAAAGTACTGGAATGGTTAAGATTTTTTAATAAACGTAATTCACAAATCTGGTAAACTTTCTGGCACCAGTTTATTTGAAAAAAAATGTATAATAATAATCCAACGGAGTTCCCCTTTAACCTCTTGGGGGCGCAGGGCACACTATTAAGTGAAGCAAGCTATTAACCCTTTACACACGTCTAAAATGTAAAAAAAGCATTCCCGGTAGCTCAGTCAGGCTGATCAGGACCACCACGGTGAAACCGCGGTGTACTGATCAGCTAGGATGCAAGCGGAGGGTCTTTAACCTGCCTCTGACACGTCTGATCGGTGATTAATTGCTCCAAGCCTGAGATCCAGGCTTGAGCAATCGACCGCTGATAACACTGATCAATGCAATGCTATGGCATGGCATTGAACAGTGCTGGCAATCAATGTACTGCATGTTATAGCCCCCTATGGGGGTTATAACATTGCAAAAAAGTGTAAAAAAAAAAAAAAAGAGTTAATAAATGTGATTTAACCCCTTTCCTATTAAAAGTTTCAACCCCCCCTTTTTACATAAAAAAAAAGAAAACCATGAAAATAAAAATAAATATAAACATTTGTGGTATCACCGCATGCATAAATGTCCAAACTATAAAAATATATTATTAATTAAACCGCACGGTCATGGTTCCAAAATCCAAAATAGCATATTTTTGGTTACTTTATACACCATAAAAGATGATTAAAAAGCAATCAAAAAGTCCAATCAAAACAAAAATGGTGACAATAAAACTTCAGATCAGGGCACAAAAAAATGAGCCTTCATACATCTCCGTATGCAGAAAAATAAAAAAGTAATAGGACAGAAGAGGACATTTTTAGACGTATTAATTTTTGTGCATGTAGTTATGATTTTTTTCCAGAAGTAAGACAAAATCAAACCTATATAAGTAGGGTATCATTTTAATCGTATGGACCTACAGAATAAATATAGTGTCATTTTTACCGAAAAATTAACTGGGTAGAAACGGAACCCCCAAACTTTACAAAATAGTGTTTTTTCTTTAATTTTGCCATGCAATATGTATATATATATATATATATATATATATATATATATATACAGGAGAATACAGCAGCATACTGCTAGAACAAAGATATAGATGAAACATGAGTATATAGATAGAACATGAAAAGCTATACAGCTGTAATGCAATAAATGAAGATATGAAACTATGAAATTGTGAGGTACTTAGCTTGCAAATTTGGCGCCAAATAGCTTGGACCGTCCCACCACAGTAAGGTGACCTCATTCTGGGACGGACCCTACACTATGAATATGCCTCTGTGTGAACAGTACAGCAGGCATGCAAGGTCTGAAACATCCAAGGCACCTAATATACACCTAATAGAGGTGGGTGGGGTGCAGGAGCCAACATGGAGGTAGCCACTCCCCCGTATGTGTAATACAACCAAAGAATAAGTTGGCCAGCACTATTAATTCCAAACTATTGTAAAAACCTGGCTTGCAGGTGCAGGCTGCTGGGCTAAATATACAGCTACAGGAGAATACAGCAGCACACTGCTAGCACAAAGATATAGATGAAACATGAGTATATAGATAGAACATGAAAAGCTATACAGCTGTAATGCAATAAATGAAGATATGAAACTATGAAATTATGAGGTACTTAGCTTGCAAATTTGGCGCCAAATAGCGCAAATATATATATTTTTTATTTTTATTTTTTTGTTTCGCTGTAGATCTTTGTGTAAAATGACTGATGTCATTACAAAGTAGAATTGGTGGCGCACAAAAAAAGCCTTAATATGGGTCTGTAGTTGCAAAATTGAAAGGGTTATGATTTTAAAAGGTGAGGAGGAAAAAAAGAAAGTGCAAAAATGGAAAAACCCTGAGTCCCCAAGGGGTTAAGCAGCTCACCCGCCTCCTTGACACTTTAGCGCAGAGAGAAAAATCCTCATAGCAAACCCATCAACACTTACAAAGAAAGGTTTTGATAAATCTCTCCCATTATGTTTATTCTATAGGTCCACATGATAACAACAATACTCAATTTATATAGGTTTTGTTTCATTTTACTTCTTTAAAAAGATAAAAAAAACCTTGTAAGCAAGAATTAAAAGTCTTAAAGGAAAACTGACAGCTATTTCAACCACAGTAAACCCCAATATACTGGGTTAAAGTGCGGGTGAATAGCTGTAAAAAGAGGGGTTACTTGCATTTATTGGTAAAGAATTTCTAGAGTTCTGCCAGTTTACATGTCTGTAGCTATTGCGCTTCTGTGCACAACGGAGGTAAGGAGCTAGCTCGCTAAGCTCCCCTGCCTCCTCCATATTCTCTGCCAGATTCGCCCCTCTCCAAAATATGCTAATAAATCAGCTATACTGCGGCTGAAGGTGACCAATCGCAGCTTCCTTGCTACACCTGGTAGGCAGTCAGTCACAGAGGTTTCCGAGACTGGAGCAGCAGCCAGGAATAGAATGTGGGTGCTGCATGGAGATCGCAGGGGGGTCTTAGTGGAAGACCCCCCCGCAATCATACATCTTATCTTCTATCCTTTGGATAGGGGATGAGATGTTTATGGCTGGAATATTCCTTTAATTCTCAGGAAAACAACATAAATAGTGTAATATCTCCTTCTACTTTAAATATAGTTTGCCTATGTTAATCATGTGGTCTCCAAACTATGGCTTCTCTGCCTAACTACAGGTCCCAGCATTCATTGAGAACCACAGGCAAGGGCATAGCTATAGGGGGTTCAGATGTATCTCTCTCACCTATGCCCTGGTATATTAGGGGCTTAGTAGCTCTTCTGCTACATAGTTGGACTGGTCCACCAAAGGATCCTCTGGAGCACTCAATCAATGACACAACATGCTTTCCAACTTTTGATGAATGAAAAGAGGGTCAAAAGAACATGCTGATTTTTTTGTGGTAAACCATACTTCTAACTATGCCCAATGGCACAAAAAAAAATATGCACCTCAATGGTACTTGCATCAAAAACAATGGGGCATTAAATTAATGTGTCTTGGCATTTTAAATGTGTGCAGAAAAACACTGTGGGCAGGCAAGCTCTCTTGGCAGATTGCTGATCAAACAGTTCACTGTAATGTGAGTGTGCAATGATTACCTGAAAGTGGACATCCAAAAAGAGGGATGGGTCCTCCAAAAATTTGGCTTTAGTGAGCCCAAGGAACTTTAGTCTAACACGTTCTACTACATAAAAACACCAATATTATAAACAGGTGGGGGAAAGCGGTCAGCCCAATTATCGTGATAAGGATGACCATTATAATTTTGATTACTGATCAATATATATATATATATATATATATATATATATATATATATATATATATAGGGGAATATGTAAATCAGCTCATTACATCACCTTTTCAGGCGATGTTCCCTGGTATCAGCTTAGCTCCAGTTACGGAATATAAAAAGCTAATCGGGATTAATGCCAAGCCAGAACTCTCTCTCCAGAAGGAAAGAGCACCCATCTGCAGACAGCTGTTTCGGGATACTTGCCCCTCGTCAATACAGAGCAGGGTAATCTGGCTTGGCTGAGATGAGGGGAGTTAAATACTCATCCCGTTTATATATATATATATATATATATATATATATATATATATATATATATATATACTAGTATGCTGCAGAAAAACTTTTTTTTTATGAGAAAACATTTGAATAAATATATAGACTGTGCAGAAGGACATATACATCCAGAATTTTCTGGTAGAATAGGGAGATGGCAACATAAGTGACCTATGGCTAAGAAAGAAATGAATGATTAATATGCTAATGTATACAGACACAATACTCAAATAACCAATCAAATTATAACATGATGATTTTGATGTGATAACTAACCTCCCCTTTTTGTCAAATGTAAAAACCAATGTACTTCCATATAATAGACAGAACTCCTTGGGACATCTCTTTAGCCAGTATGTTGAGAAGAAGATATATACCAGCATATCTCTGATCCCCAGCATGCTATATTGTCTTGACCATTATTTAGCTATATGCCATGACTGCTTTTCTGCAGGGGAAAATCTGCAATGGAAAATCCACAGCAGACCCCATTGAAGTAGATGTAGTCTTCTGTGGATTTTCCGCTGTGTAAATTCTGCTGCAGAAATCTCACCACAGAATAGCCACTGCAGCATAAACACACAGCGGGAAATTTGCAGTAATGTTCCCATGTGAATGTACCCTAACTCTTGTTTTTGTTGTCTTTAAAGGGGTTATCCAGAAATAGAAAAATAGAGCTAATTTCTTTCATGAACTGCTTCCTGTTTGTCTCCAGGTTGGGTGTGGTTCTGCAACTTAGTTCCATTGAAGTGAATGGAGCCATGGAGCAAAGTTGTAATACCACACACAACCTGAGGACAGACGTGGAGCTGTTTTTGAAATAAATTAGCTCTGTTTTTCTCTTCCTGGATAACCCCTTTAACCCATTAATGACTATACACGTCTATACTCGTCCATCTGCCGTTACTGGGGTATGACGCAGACTCCTGACTAGAGTCTGCGTCACACTGGCCAGCCTCCAGCTGATTCCTGTACCTGGGGGCCGGTGTTAATAGCCGAAATGCGGCAATCACCGCGGGCGGCTATTAACCCTTTATATTGCCGCTATCAAAGTTGACAGCGGTGTCAAAAAGTGCCTTTATCCCATCCCTGGTGGTCCAGTGGGGTGGATTGCCCCCTCCCCCTCCACTGCTGAGGTAGCCTGAGGGCTTACCTCTCTTGTAGTGCCAGCTCCGGCTCTCAGAATGATAAAGCCTGGCAGGGCCAGGTTTTATCAATTGAGCGCAGAGCACACAGATCAATGTGGTTCTATGGAGCAACATTGATCTTTATGAAGAATCAAAGTATTCCTCCTAAAAGTTCCTTAAGTGGACTAAAAGTGTAAAAAAAAAGTAAAAAAAAAGTTTAAAAACACACACATTAATCCCTTCCTTTTTTAAATTTTAAATCACCCCCCTTTTCCCAAATTCCATATAAAAATATATAAACATAATAAAAATAAACATGTGGTATTGCTGCATGCATAAATTTCCAAACTATAAAAATATATCATTAACCACTTAAGGACTGAGCCCTTTTTCACCTTAAGGACTCCGCCATTTTATGCAAATCTGACCACTGTCACTTTAAACATTAATAACTCTGGAATGCTTTTAGTTCTCATTCTGATTCCGAGATTGTTTTTTCGTGACATATTCTACTTTAACATAGTTGTAAAATTTTGTGGTAACTTGCATCCTTTCTTGGTGAAAAATCCCCAAATTTGATAAAAAATTTTAAAATTTTGCATTTTTCTAACTTTGAAGCTCTCTGCTTGTAAGGAAAATGGATATTCCAAATAATTTTTTTTTATTCACATATAAAATATGTCTTTATGTTTGCATCATAAAATTGACGTGTTTTTATTTTTGGAAGACACCAGAGGGCTTCAAAGTTCAGCAGCAATTTTCCGATTTTTAAAAAAATTTTGAAACTCGCTTTTTTTCAGGGACCAGTTCAGGTTTGAAGTGGATTTGAAGGGTCTTCATATTAGAAATACCCCATAAATTACCCCATTATAAAAACTGCAACCCCCAAAGTATTTAAAATGACATTCAGTAAGCGTTTTAACCCTTTAGGGGTTTCACAGGAATAGCAGCAAAGGAAGGAGAAAATTCACAATCTTCATTTTTTACACTCGCATGTTCTTGTAGACCCAATTTTTTTATTTTTGCAAGGGGTAAAAAGGAAAAATTTTTTACTTGTATTTGAAACCCAATTTTTCTTGAGTAAGCACATACCTCATATGTCTATGTTAATTGTTCTGCGGGCGCAGTAGAGGGCTCAGAAGGGAAGGAGCGACAAATTGTTTTTGGGGGGCATGTCACCTTTAGGAAGCCCCTATGGTGCCAGAACAGCAAAAAACCCCACATGGCATACCATTTTGGAAACTAGACCCCTTGGGGAACGTAACAAGGGGTAAAGTGAACCTTAATACCCCACAGGGGTTTCACGACTTTTGCATATGTAAAAAAAAATTACCTAAAATGCTTGGTTTCTCAAAAAATTTACATTTTTACAAAGGGTTAAAGCAGAAAATACCCCCCCAAAATTTGAAGCCCAATTTCTCCCGATTCTGAAAACACCCCATATGGGGGTGAAAAGTGCTCTGCTGGCGCACTACAGGTCTCAGAAGAGAAGGAGTCACATTTGGCTTTTTGAAAGCAAATTTTGCTCTGGGGGCATGCCACATTTAGGAAGCCCCTATTGTGCCAGAACCGCAAAAAAACACCCACATGGCATACTCTTTTGGAAACTAGACCCCTCTGGGAACGTAACAAGGGGTTAAGTGAACCTTAATACCCCACAGGCGTTTCACAACTTTTGCATATGTAAAAAAAAAAAAAAATTTTTTTTTTACCTAAAATGCTTATTTTCCAAAAAATGTTACATTTTTAAAAAGGGTAAAAGCAGAAAATACCCCCCAAAATTTGTAACACAATTTCTCCCGAGTACGGCGATACCCCATATGTGACCCTAAACTGTTGCCTTGAAATACGACAGGGCTCCAAAGTGAGAGCACCATGCACATTTGAGGCCTAAATTAGGGATTGCATAGGGGTGGACATAGGGGTATTCTACGCCAGTGATTCCCAAACAGGGGGCCTCCAGCTGTTGTAAAACTCCCAGCATGCCTGGACAGTCAGTGGCTGTCCGGTAATACTGGGAGCAGTTGTTTTGCAACAGCTGGAGGCTTCGTTTTGGAAACCATGGCGTACCAGACATTTTTCATTTTTATTGGGGAGGGGAGGGGGGCTGTGTAGGGGTATGTGTATATGTAGTGTTTTTTACTTTTTATTTTATTTTGTGTTAGTGTAGTGTTTTTAGGGTACAGTCGCACGGGCGGGGGTTCACAGTAGTTTCTCGCTGGCAGTTTGAGCTGCGGCAGAAAATTTTGCCGCAGCTCAAACTTGCAGCCGGATGCTTACTGTAAACCTCCGCTCATGTGAGTGTACCCTGTAAATTCACATTGGGGTGGGGGGGGGACATCCAGCTGTTGCAAAACTACAACTCCCAGCATGCGCTGACAGACTGTACATGCTGAGAGTTTTAGTTTTGCAACAACTGTAGGCACACTGGTTATGTATCACTGAGTTTGTGACCTTACTCAGTGTTTCAAAACCAGTGTGCCTCCAGCTGTTGCAAAACTACAACTCCCAGCATGTACGGTGCATGGTGTAAGATGACTGCTGGGAGTTGTAGTTTGCAACAGCTGGAGGCACACTGGTCGTGAAACACTGAGATAGGTTAAAAAAACTCTGAGTTTCACAACCAGTGTGCCTTCAGCTGTTGCAAAACTACAACTCTCAGCAGTCACCGACAGCCAATGGGCATGCTGGGAGTTGTAGTTATGCAACCAGCAGATGCACCACTACAACTCCGAGCATGTACTTTAGCTGTTTGTGCAAGCTGGGAGTTGTAGTTATACAACAGCTGAAGGTACACTTTTCCATAGAAAAAATGTGCCTCCAGCTATTGCAAAACCATAAGTCCCAGCATGCCCATAAGGGAATGCTGGGAGTTGTGGTGGTCTGCCTCCTGCTGTTGCATAACTACAGCTCCCAGCATGCCCTTTTTGCATACTGGGAGCTGTTGCTAAGCAACAGCAGGAGGCTGTCACTCACCTCCTGCTGCTGCTCCGTCGTCAGAGACGGCCCCGATCAGCCAGTAATTTCGGGTCACCGGGTCACTGGAGACCCGATTGACCCGGAATCGCCGCAGATCGCTGGACTGAATTGTCATAATGACCCCCCTGGGCGATATGCCAGGATGCCTGCTGAATGATTTCAGCAGGCATCCGGCTCCGGTCCCCAACCGGCTAGCTGTGGGGACCGGAATTCCCACGGGCGTATGGATACGCCCAGCGTCCTTAAGGACTCGGAATGCAGGGCGTATCCATACGCCCTGCATCCTGAAGAGGTTAATTAAACCGCACGGCCAATGGCGTTCGGGCAGAAAAAGGCCAAAATAGCGTGTTTTTTGTCACTTTTTATACCATAAAAAATGAATAAAAAGGAATTAAAAAGTCTGATTAAAACAAATATGATACCGATAAAAACTTCAGATCACGGCGCAAAAAAGGAGCCCTCATACAACCCCGTGCGTGAAAAAATAAAAAAGTTATAGTGGTCAGAAGAGGACTTTTAAATGTATTCATTTTTGTGCATGTAGTTATGATTTTTTCCAGAAGTACGACAAAATCAAACATATATAAGTAGGGTATCATTTTAACTGCATGGACCTACAGAATAAAGATAAAGTGTAATTTTTACCGAAAAATTTACTGCGTAGAAACGGAACCCCCCAAAATTTACAATATAGCGTTTTTTTTCCTCTAATTTTCTCGTACAATATTTTTTTTTTCCGTTTTGCTGTATATTTTTGCGTAAAAAGCCCTCATATGGTGTTTTAGGTGAAAAATTTTAAGGGTTATGAATTTAAAAGGTAAGGAGGAAAAAACAAGAGTGCAAAAACAGAAAAACGCTTGGTCCTTAAGGGGTTAAACTTTTCTCCTATTCTCATGCTCTCGCCCTCATTTATTTCCTATATCATTATACTCTCCTTCCATATCTCCCTCTCTTGCTATGATCTTCCCTCTTTCCTCCCTTCACTGTTACTTTACCCTCTCTTCTGAATCCCCCTCCCAACTTTGATAATCTTTGTAAAGTTTATTTTCTTCCCAGCGACTTCCTAGTTATTGAATCTTGCACAAGTAACAGCTCCTAGCTTGTCCTCAGAGGCTGCTCTCTGTGTTGCATCAAAAACTCAATCAATTATTTTCATTTACTTTTACATGAAAATACAAAGTGTCTGGAGGTAGTGAAAGGCAGGTACTTTTAATGAGAGAGCGTCTGTATTGATGAAGGATGGAAACTATTTCCCTGTCACCTTCTCTGAGGTGGCACTTCCCATCATCAGCTTCTTCCTACTGTGACTCAATATAATAAATTGTTTTTAAACTTTTTTTTGATCATGTTGCCAAAGTTCGATTAAAGTGTATTTCCGATTACAACTTTTCATAAATCAATAGTACAAGTGATGATAAGATACTTGGCAATCTATCTTGTTAAAGAAAAATGCTTTTTTCTTTATCATACATCTTTCCTACTCCTCCTCCCGCTACTTACTTTAGGGTAAAGCTGCATGTGATATATACTCAGACTACAGGTCAATTTTTGTATGGATATGGTGGGTGACATTTTTTAGACCTCTTTCTCATTTCGACTATTTGAAACACAGTAAATTATCCATCCATTACTCTTCAGTCTTTTTTGCATATAAGTCAATTAAAAAGGGAGATGGAAGCAGGATTTTAACTGCTATGGTATCACACACTCCCATGACATCACACCATGGAGGACATTATACAGCAGTAATGAGAAGTACAGCTGTTTATCCATCACTGAAACGAGAGTAAACACTTAATAACAGCTGTAGATGTTCCTGTCTGTCCCATTATACCTCTTTTTCTGCTCCAACATTAGGACAGATTCATTGTCTGATAAGGGAAGAAAGAGCCATTTTTCGGCAATAAGATATATTACAAAGTATCACATTTAGGCTTGCATGATTGATTTATGGAAAGTTATTTATATTTGGAGGTACACATTAAACAATGTTCTAACAAAGATTGTAGATTTGTTTCCTAAAATCAATGCTAGCAGCATCCATAGGTTCAGTGTTAGGCTTTGCTCACACCATCATCATGGCTTCTGTTAAAGTTGTACTCATCCACTTTAAAATCTATGTAAGTATCTCATCTAAGAGTGTCCCAGAGGTCAGACCCGTACCTTCCCTCCCCCCATCATCTCCAGAAATGGGCCCAGTCTTCTCCTGAGAATGGAGTGCAATGTTTGCATGCACTTCATACATTATCTATGGGGCTGCTCTCAGACGGTATCTCTGATGCTCCCATAGGCAGTGCATAAAATGCATTCTGAAATTAGGCTCCATATACAAAGAGAGAGTTTGCTTCATGCTGTCATGACTATCATTAGAGATAAGCACATTTTTTAAGAATTTGATTCAGACGATTCGCCGAATTTTCCGAAATAAATTGGTTCGGTCTGAATTTATTTGCTGTGAATTTCTATTAAAAATGGCTATTTCTGGCCTACAGAGAGCGTCAATAGGGGTGTAGAACACTTTGCCTTGCTGTAACACGCATAGGGCGTGTGCTGGGTTAGTGAAATAATACTTTTATTTAGTATGACATTTAAATTGAAGATTTCAAATAGATGAACCTAAAAAGTTTAAATTAATGTGTCAGCAGCATGAGGAGACCTCATGGCGGTGCAGGAACAAAATGGTACACCACTTAGATGTACGCACAGGTTACACACGGAGGGTTTTCCAGTTTTTGTACTTCCATTTTTTCCTCACCTTTTAAAAATCATAACCGTTTAAATTTTGCAGCTTAAAATGATGGCTTATTTTTTGCGCCACCAATTCTACTTTGTAATGACATCAGTCATTTTACCCAAGAATCTACGGCGAAACGGAAAAAAGATCATTGAGCGACAAAATTGAAGAAAAAATGCCATTTTGTATATTTGGGGGCTTCCATTTCTATGCAGTACATTTTTCGGTAAACATGACACCTTATCTTTATTCTGTAGGTCCATTCGATTAAAATGATACCCTACTTATATAGGTTTGATTTTGTCGTACTTCTGGAAAAATCATAACGGCGTGGCCCCGCTGTAAAAATTATTTTCTGTGCAACACACACTGCTGTCTGTCTTTCTCTCTCTGTACTAGAATGCAGATATGACTGGCCGCAAGATGGCTGCCAATTATATAGGCATTGCTGCTGATAGGCAGGCTTGCTGCTGATAGGCTGCATGCTGCATGTGATTCAGGGTCATCCCGCCAACCATTGTTCCCGCCTTTCCAGGATTCCCTGCCCCATGTCCTCACATGTGGATCACTCGGATCGCTTAACCCTTTAAGGACCAAGGACGTACCGGTACGTCCTTGGTCCTGCTCTCCTGATATAACGCAGGGTTACACAGTAACCCCGCGTCATATCACGGCGGGCCCGGCGTCATAGTGAAGCCGGGACTCGCCTCTAATAGTGCGCAGCGCCGATCGCGGCGCCGCGCGCTATTAACCCTTTAGCCGCGTGCTCAGAGCTGAGCCGCGCGGCTAAAAGTGAAAGTGAAAGTTGCCGGCTAGCTCAGTCGGGCTGTTCGGGATAGCCGCGGCTAATCGCGGCATCCCGTACAGCTTACAGGACAGCGGGAGGGCCCCTACCTGCCTCCTCACTGTCCGATCGCCGAATGACTTGTCAGATTCGATTCGCTCATCCCTAACTGTCATGAATAGGAGAGAGGGGGGTTCCATAAAAATGATTATCATGGAACTTTTCAAAAGGTGCGCCACCCAGGAGAAAAGATGCTGCTGTCGATTTCCCCTCCATGACCTTCTCATGACTCTCAAATCGATTTCTCACCTGTTTGCTATCAACATAGACTCTCTGGACAATGAAGCCCTAAATGGGTTTTACTACCCACCAACAAAGGGAATGGGACCAACCAGGATTGCCTCTTCTCTATAAATCCCCATATCAGCTGCAGAATATGTCTCTGACGTATATCTGCCCTTGTCTAACTCTATAGAACATGTGTCCTATATTTACCAGTCTTAAAAGAAGCTTGCTTAGCAATAATGTGGCTTCCTGTTATTTTCCTTAAATTTTAAGATAATACCATTCTTAGATTTTAGATGATAACCCATTATATCACATGCTGAGACTACCATAGAGTTCAAGGTAAGCACACATATGACAATTCTGCATTATATGAGTCAACCATGCTTCTCTATGAAGCACGGGTGGCATGCATAGAATAATATAGAGGTGGAGTCCACCTTTAATTGTAAATCCACTGCTCCCAAATATGTAGTCTATCATCAGAGACGTCTGTTCAGACTGTGGATACCTGATTTCTCCTGTGCTTTGATGGATGTGAAGGCATTACCTTATAACAGCTTTCAATGATCATAAATCACTTTCTGAACTGTGGCTTTAACTGCACTTTTGATTGAAATAACAGCAATTTCTCTAAAAATAATAATCTACCGAGCAATACAGATTCCATTATTCCTTCACTCTAGGCTGTCTGTGATTAAACTTTGTTTTATTTACCGAGAACATGAAGATCTACAAGTACTGTGAACATGTTTCTCATCTCAGTCTTGAGAATACATTCTATATCTATCTGACTATCTATCTCATATCTATCTATCTAGAAGGCAAAACTGCAGCACTCCAGGGTAATGGTGCAAATAAAAATTAATTTATTCCATTCAAGCAGATGCAACGTTTCGGTCACCCAGTGCGGCCATTTTCAAGCATACAAACATGATCATGTGCTCCATATAAATAGGGTTACAAATCACTGGTAATTATACAAGTAATTGTGAAATAGACAATAAAATACTTATTTAATGTGCAAGATCAAACATGAAATACATATAAGAAAGTGCACAAATTACTTTAGTAAAGTGCCTAAGGGACAATGGATACAGTATTAAACAGTCAAATTGCCAATCAAATACATAAGTGTCATCAGGTGCTATGATGGGCTCAATAATAAACAATTCACAGATGGGGCGGGGAGAGACATACACTCACCAATAGCAAGAAAGAAACCCGCTCGGTACTATAATCGGGGCTCGGCATCCCACGTGTACAGGCGCATAATGCTGAGGGAGGAAATGAGTACGGACCAATGGAATAGAAGCCAGGTCAGCTGTGTCATAATACATTGCATACCTGAAGCGCATGCATGATGGACTCAGTATTCAGCCATATTGTATTAGGGCAAGCTGGTAAGTATAGAGCAGTTATATGCAGGCAGAATACACCACACAGCGTAACTCATACCCAGTGTCCCAGAGCAATTCCACTGTCATCAGTTGCCGCATAATATCCTAGGGATATGGGGACCTCACACCTTGCCAAGAACTTCTCATCCAACACCAGATGGCCAGAAAGAAACCCGCTCGGTACTGTAATGGGGGTTCGGCATCCCACGTGTACCAGTGCATAACACTGGGGGAGGAAATGAGTGTGGACCAATGGAATAGAAGCCCGGTCAGCAGTGTCATAATACATTGCATACCTGAATCGCATGAGTGATGGACCCAAGTGAATAGCGTTCGACCATATTGGTTGAGGGAAAGCTGGTAAATATAGAGCAGTTATATGCAGGTGGAATACATCACACAGCGTAACTCATACCCAGTGTCTCACAGCAATTCCACTGTCATCAGTTGCCGCATAAAATCCTAGGGATATGGGGGATCCCACTCATTTCCTCCCTCAGTGTTATGCACCTGTACACGTGGGATGCCGTGCCCCGATTACAGTACCGAGCGGGTTTCTTTCTGGCTATTGGTGAGTGTATGCCTCTCTCTGCCCCATCTGTAAATTGTTTATTATTGAGCACATCATAGCATCAGGTGACACTTATGTATTTGATTGGCGATGTGACTGTTTCATACTGTATACATTGTCCCTTATGCACTTTACTGAAGTAATCTGTTGATATACACTATGTGCACTTTCTTGTATGTATTTCATGTTTTATCTTGCACTTTATATATGTATTTTATTGTCATTTTCACAATTACATGTATAATAATCACTGATTTGTAACCCTATTTATATGGAGCACATGATCATGTTTGTATGCTTGAAAATGGCCGCACTGGGCGACGGAAACGTTGCACTTTGGATGGAATAAAATTTACTTTTTTCATCTTCAATTTTGCGTGGAGTGCTGCAGCTCTTTTTTGCTTTCTATATATATTTATCTATCTATCTCACTGTAGGGAAACAGCATCACCTTTAGAAGAATAAATGTCTATATAATGGTGCACACAGATTTTCAGACCTGAGTCAGTGGCCCATACATCAACAAAAACAAGGAATTTCTCCTGCCACACAAATCCGTGAAAAACGTGAAGAGTTATTCCATCAGAAAATAAGTGTCAACCATGATGGCTGGGAGAGGCTAGGTTCCCACTTGTTTTTTTTTTTTTTTTTGTAAAAATGGTAATAAAAATGCCCATTCTGCCGCATGGCATTTAAAAAAAAAATGTTTTATTTTTTAAACTCTGCAGTCAGATGTTAGCTGCAAACCAGTAGGGAACTGCAAAATGCCATATCCACTTGGCATTTTTCAGTTTGGCATTCTTTTTAATACTTTTGATGTTTTTTTTTTTTGCTATTTTGGGCTCCTTGACAGTTTTTCAAAAACAACCTCTTGTTGAGATTTTGGCATTTTTTTTCTCGGGAAAATCTTGGCATTTTCCTCCCATCAAAGTCTATACGAGTGAAAAAACGCCAAGAAAAAAACCATGTGGGTTTTAACTTTGGTGTTTTTGCAAGCGTTCTTTATTCTTTTTTGGACTTTAGTGATCAAAAAAAGTGATGGAGATACATTTTTTATTAAAATTTTGTAGGGTACCACTTAAAAAAATTATAAAAAAAGATGCAGTAGTGATGGAAAAAATTGTATTTAATGCAATTTATCTTTTTTATAACAAGATTTTAATTAATTTTTAAACAGGGATCAATTTATGTGGGCGGGTAGGGCACTAAAAATGTAGTCGACAATAATAAAAATGTAGTGTGTGTGTGTGCTTTTCACTTTAAAAATTTTTTTTTTTTAGGTAGTACTACTACTCCCCGCACGGAACACTGTTCCATGATGGGAGTATCAGTACCTGTAATAATTGACAAATAACCCCAGGTCCAATGCGATCCTCCTGTATAATGTATAGATGTGGACGGACGCTCTTTTATGGTCCCTTGCACTGACGTATATATACACCTATTCATTTTTCCTGCAGAGTGTTGTGATTGGCCAGATGGTTCCAGCCATACAGGAACAGGAGAATCACAGCTGGTGTCAGGAGTGACACTTGCTGCGATCTATCTATTAATGCAGGTACTACAGCTCCCAGCATGGAGAAGAATGTGCTCCATGTTGGGAGCAGTAGTACCTGCAGTAAGGGACAGATCACAGCAAGTGTCACTCCTGACAGACTCGGGAGAACAGCTGATGATCAGCAGTAGATATATGTCCTATATCTACTTCCCAGCAAGAACTTACAGTGAGCCTGCAATGTGTATACAGCATACACATTGCTGGTTCACTTAACCCCTTGCTGAGCTGTGCACTATGCACCAGCCCAGCAAGGAAAGAGTTAACTTAAACTGCTGGACAGTGTAGGTTAACTCTTTGTGTGGTATACACTATATACAGCTATCTATAGATAGCTGTATATAGTGTATACAGAAGACGAAGTCCACTTCCCTCCACCCCCAAGTTATGACATCATTAGGTGGTGGAGCTACAGATGGGTGCCAGGCTGGTAAGGGTGTGAGGCTCTGTTCACATTGTCTGTTTTGCATAATGTGAACAGACCCTTCTGGCAGTGTCTTCCCAGATAGGGAGACCCCAGCTGTTGCTAAACTACAACTCCTAGCATGCCCAGACAGTGGCATGCTGAGAGTTTTAGTTTTGCAACAATTGGAGGCTCCCTGTTTGGGAAGACATTGCAATATGGGAGCCCCCCCTCTTTGGTGGACAGTGCCATAAATGTACTAACCAATATATGTGTTTTTTTTTCTTCTCATTTCAGATCCGTGTATGCAGAGGTTTACGGTGCATTCATAGGACTACTGCGGATGAACTGGATTTTTGTTTTCCTTTTAATAAAATGGTTAATGATGGCTGTGGGGTAGTGTTTTTTTTAAATAAAATAATTTTTCCAATGTGTCAACTTTTTTTTTTTATTGAATTTTCAGGCTTAGTAGTGGAAGCTGTCTAATAGACAGAATCCATTACTAAACCGGGGCTTAGTATTAGCCCCAATTATTACCCCGGTACCCACCATCACAGGGGTGTGTGGAAAAACCAGTGCCAACAGGCCTGGAGCATCAAAAATGGCTCTCCTGAGCCTAGGCGGTAACAGGCTGGGGTTATTTGGGCTGTTGAGGGCCAGTAACAATGGTCCTCGCCCACCCTAGTAACGTCAGGCTGTTGCTGCTTGGTTGGTATTTGGCTGAGAATAAAAATACGGAGAACCCTATGAGTTTTTTTTCCAATAAATAAATAATAAAAAAAACGCATATGGTTCCCCGTATTTTTATTCTCAGCAAGATACCAACCAAGCAGCAACAGCCTGATGTTACCAGGGTGGGCGAGGACCATTGTTACTGGCCCTCCCCAGCCTAAATAACACCAGCCTGTTACCGCCAAGGCCCACGAGAGCCATTTTTTGATGCTCTGGGCCTGTTGGTAACTGCTCTTCCTGGCACCCCTGTGGCGGTGGGTACTGGGGTAATAATTGGGGGTTAGTGCTAGCTGTTTTTGGGGCTAACGCTAAGCCCGGCTTAGTAATGGATTCCGTCTATTAGACAGATTCCACTACTAAGCCTGAAAATTCAATAAAAAAAAAAAAAGACAACACATTGGAAAAATTATTTTAGTTTAAAAAACACTCCCCCACAGCCCTCGTTAACCATTTTATTAAAAGGAAAAAAAATCCAGTTCATCCACAGTAGTCCTCCGAATCCACCGTAATCCTCTGCATAAACAGATCTGAAATGAGAAGAAAAAAGAAACACAAACATTTTTTACATTTTTGGCACTCTCTGCTGGGGAGAGCACCCATAATGCAATGTCTTCCCAAACAGAGAGCCTACACTTGTTGCAAAGCTACAACTCCCAGCATGAGTTGTAGTTTAGCAATAGTGTTGAGCGGCATAGGCCATATTCGAATTCGCGAATATTCGCGAATATATGGACGAATATTCGTCATATATTCGCGAATATTCGCATATTCGTCATATTCTTGTTTTATTTTCGCATTGACGAATATTCGCGTATACGAAAATTAACATATGTGAATATTCGCATATGCGAACATTAGCATATGCTAATTTTCGCATATGCGAATTTTCGCACGACAGTCTCACACAGTAGTATTAGAGCCTTCTTTACACCACACAAGCTGGAAGCAGAGAGGGATGATCACTGTGATGTGTACTGTGAAGAAAAAAAACAAAAAAAAAAACGAATATTCGTAATTACGAATATATAGCGCTATATTCGCGAAATTCGCGAATTCGCGAATATGCGATATTCGCGAATAATATTCGAATTGCGAATATTCGTGAGCAACACTATTTAGCAACAGCTTGAGTCTTCCTTGTGAAGTGCCGATATTTGCGGTAAAAATTTGCATTTCAACACTAATGACAATTCAGCCACAGCTGAGGACAGGATATAAGGTTAGCATATGAAGACGAGATATGAGGTCAGGATATTAGGACGGGATATGAGGGCAGGTTATGAGGTTGGAATATATAGTCAGGATATGAGGACAGGATATAAGATCAGGATATGACAATGTGATATGATGTCTGGATATGAAGACAGGATATAAGGTTGGGATATGTGGTCTAGATATTAGTTCAGGATATGAGGACAGGATATGAGATAAAGACTTGAGGATGGGATATGAGGACAGAATATGATGTCAGGCTATGAGGATGGGATATGAGGTTGGGATATGTGGTCGGGATATGAGGACAGGATATGAGAACAGGATATGAGAACAGGATATAAGAATGGGACATGAGGATGTGATATGAGGACCGAATATAAGGTCAAGATATGAGGACGGTATTTGAGGATGAGGGCATCATGGTTGCTTTTCCTCTCCCACAAGGTTTAGGTAGGAAGACCCTGCAACGCCATGTACTCTGTTAGTTATATATAAAAATATAAAAACTATAGATGTATGCCACAATGTATACCATAAATTAATATGTATAATGTGAAAAATGTGCAGTACAAAAGATTATAAATAATAATAATGAAATAATAAAGAAAAGTGATGACTGATAAAGATAAATGAAACAATGCAATTCATGCAATGAATATGCAAAAATCTAAGCGGCAGAATGATCTCTGTACATATTTTTCTTCCATAATTCCACATCCTTTACATTTAGAGACATTTAAACACTTCCAAGTAGTTTTGTTCTATCAATCTTATTTATCAACATTAAGCACAACCATTGCCCTCCTGTCTCACCCTGAGATTAATAAATTCTTTGCACAGATGTGAATGGAGTAATTGGTAGAATGTAAGGTTTGTGTGAAGCGCGGCCAACAAGACTCTTGACTACCTGGAGAGATTTCTTATTTATCAGACATGTAAGTGAATCACACAACAGAAACCTCACATGTGTTTGATCACAGGGAAGAGGACGGCGAAGAGCTACAGACACACCGATGAAAATAAATAGGAGCCAGGGAATGTTATCTGTCGACAGTTTCAATTAGGTTTCAAAAGGAAAAATGTGTTAACAAACGCGGCCTCTGAAGTCAAAGACGGCTCTAGAGAGATAGCCGAGAAGAAATTCATCAAATTATCTGTGTACTTCAGTCTCTTCCCTAATAAAGTCCTGAAACTTTTTTTTTCTGAAAGTTTTGACAACCATGGAAAACCTTCCTTGTTTGTGTTCTAAGGTGTAAGAGCTCCAGCTTTACTGGCAAGCTCTGACTCAATATGTGTTAAAGTTATATTCCGGGCAAAAACAAGAAGGCTTAATGAAGCAAAGCCAACCAGACCTGACTAAACAGCACCTTGTACCTCATTCCTCTTTTATTGTCACATATGTTGTATTAGCCAATAACAATGTATCGCAATTTGCACAATACCAGGGGTATGCTGTGATTTTGCCAAAACAACAGCAAACTTTGGGGGGGTGTATGGGGAAATGCATCAAAACACAGAAAAACTGCACTGTGCCAACGCAGCCATAGGGTATGTTCACACTGTGGAATCTCCACCAGCAATATTCTGCTCACAGAGATTCTGTCCGGCGGTCGCTGGCGAAAATACTTTGGCGGTAGGACCACGCGGCACTGCGCTGTCACCATTAATGGCTTTGCAGTGCTTGCCTAATTCCACCCAAATTAATTTCAGCAGCGGAATTGGCCACTGCTGAAATTCCTCAGTGTGAACAGGTCTCGCAGAAGACCCATTCACACTGATGCTAATGTTAACTATGCGGGAATTCTGCCGTGTGAACATATCCTTGGGGTAAACACAATTAAGAGCAAGTTTGTTGCCATGTGAGCTTGCATTAGATTATTGTATCAGACTTGTGGATTTTTACAGATTTAGAGACTTGAATAAATTACATGCGCATGGTGTAAGTATTCCATATGCAGAAACTGATCTGCAGCATGTCAATTTTTGTTGAGGATTTTTCACAGAATTAAAGGGAATTGTCTGAAAATTAGAAAAGGTCCTACCTCTTCTGCCCTCTGATGCTCCACTTCCGTGCCCTGGTCAACTTGAATGTATACTGCTCCGAGAAGGGAGGGGGAGAGTGCTTGTTCCTTTATTCGCATGCAGCAAAACCACACCTACATGAAATGTCCAAAAGATGCATGATGTTACCGATGTTACAGCGAAATTGTGAATCTATTGGATACCCTCCTCCTGACCTGCGAGCGGAAGTGGAGCACCAAGTTTTCTCTGTAAAACTACTTTAGAAAATTTACTCTGGTACAATTTCAATGAAATGCATTGCTTTAGTATAACTTGAAATGTTACAACTTTTCAGACAGAGGAATGATATTTGGACAATTTCCTTTACTAAGTGTTTTTAAAGCAGCTTTACTGAACATAGCAATCTTTCTGAGGTGCTTCTTAGCACATGTATGTGTAATGTCTAATGCAGATGTATATGTTCTCATTCCTTGAGAAAGTCATCCCGTCGAAACGTACGTCGGAACGAGGGATTACTGGGGACAATATGGATGAGTTTTTGCATAGATGAATATGTGATCATGTGATATACTGCAGCAGCATAGTTAAGGGGGCTGTAGTCTTTAAACTTTGCCGGGACATAGTGCATTCCACTTGGGATTTTGAGTATCAGGTGCAATATATAGGTCCGGGCTTTGAGCAATATATATATATATATATATATATATATATATATATATATATATATCTACCTATTTCCCCTCTCCCACCCTATTGTATCATTAATTATATACACAAATATTTATGATACCTTATTATATATACCCAGTCTCGCCAGCATTATTTTTAAACTCATGATGTTTTCCTGTGTGTTAAGTTTGTATTAATAAAGTTAATACATTTTTCAGTAGCAAATGGTCTGTTTCTTTGGTATGAAATGTTCTCAGTCCAGTATTACGGAAATTACTGATGGGGATCTTCACAGGTTGTCTAAGACTGGGTTCACATGTGTCCGGCATCCGGCATAGGTGAACTCAGCCTAGATCTTGATGCAAATGATGCCACAACAATGACAAGTTGTCATCAGTTGTATGGCATCCGGTGTCCATTGTTTCTGCATGGCGGCTGCAGCAAGTTGCGTTCCACTGTCCAATGCCCTCCAGTGTTTCCCACCATCCAGTGTCAAAATTGAGATGCTGGATGATTGTGAACTGTCCCATTCAAATGAATGGAATCAGTTGTAGCATGAATTATCCCTCCTGAGCACGCTGGAAGGAAACTATGCCAGATGCCTGATATACTGTATGTGAACCCAGTCTTACTGAGGTGTAATATGTAGACTTTTGTTTACTTATACAACAGAGTTCCTGCGAAGGATGTATCCAGGGAATTCCTGACATGGTAGCCAAGCACCACTAACTTCGACTGTAGACAAAGAAATGTGTAATTCAGAGAGAACCTTGTTCAATATTTTCTTTCTAACATAGACAATATTCTTCCTCTTGGAGATTAAGAATATTGTAGAATGATATCCTAACAACGTGAACAGAAACAGGGGCTGAAATAATTATTTGCTTGTAGACCTAGGTAAAAGACATGTGGCCTAGGTGAAGGTGTGCCTAAGAAATGCAAAGCTAGGAAATATGCACATTTTGTAGACTGACTGGAATATACAACAAATACATAGCTAGGAGATGTGGCTCTAGCAAAAGCCTGCTGGTTCTAAAAGGTTTCAGTCTACCATTTTTTTCTGGAATAGAGAGATTGGACTAAGGGGTTCTCTTGAAATCATTTGCCAGAAGTATCATGTGACCAAAGCATCATACTTTTGTATACAGTATATGCAAGAATGCTATCACTTTACATTTTTGTTAGTTCAGTGTTTACATTAAATAAGGTACAATGCACATACATATGTGGTGTCCCGGTACCGGATTGCATCCGTTACCTTGTGGTGAGGTCCCCAAAGTCAGAGTCCCTAGGTACCGGTGGGGTCCTCGTCAATAGTTAGCCCCTTGTCACCCCTTTAATAGTTAAAATTATTCAAATTCAATGTGTAAATATGTAAATAAAGTGTACTTACCTTGTTGTGGCGTCGCAGGACCTGCGGGTCACGTGATGCCTTCCAAAACTCAACAATGGTTTTCTGGTTCAAGGACCTTTGGAGGAAGTCAGGTGATCGCCCACCATGCATTATAACCGTGTGTGACAGCTGACACGGACCAATCCAAGCATCTGTCAATCACTGCCGTGCTGTATAGAGACTGTATTGCTAAGACTGTTGCTGTTAATTGGATGTACCGCAAGTACCTCAGTAAAGTTTATGCAAGTTCAAGTTCATTTCTATTGTGGACCTTCATTCATTTAAGCACGCACCTATCGTTTCTGGGAAGGGTGGCGATAGGCTGAAGATTTACCTCAACGTATTAACCCTCACCCTGGCGTCACGAGTGACAAGGGTTAAATTAACCCCTCATATACCGAAGCAACACCCCAACTACACTACACCCCAAGGCAGTTACCACAAAGCCTTTTTGGCATCGCACGAACAGGATTCGGGTGTGTGTCTACTACTGTTGCCACTAGTGAAAGTGTACTCCCCCCCAAGTAACGGACTTTATTCATGTACTGTGATTTATACTCCGGAGTAAGGGGTTGCGCACACGTTGCTGTGTGGAGTAAGTGCGCATGTAAAGTAAGGGGGAGGCGAAGAGTACTGCGGAGTTACAAGTTGTGAGAGAAAGAGCTGAAGTTAGCGCGGGGCCTTCCTGTGCACGTGATTCAGAGACCCCGTCCACTGAAGCCCTCGGTGCCACGGCGGCCATTTTGTTGGAGTCTAGTGCCGGAGACCAAAAAAGAGAGATAGTTTAGCGTGGGAAAAGGCGCAGAGTGTGACAGCCGGTTGGAAGTTGTAAGGAGCCGGAACAGTACGGGACTCTGAGACACCAGATTTCCAAATTGAAGTCCTATATAGAGTCACTTCAGCTGCTGATCAACACAAATTTCAATAAAGGCTATTGAGTTTCAAGTCACCGCTCTCAAATTTGAAATCTACGTTCTCAAGTTCCAGATTAGAGAACAACTGCGTATCCCCTCGGGACCTAGGAATTCAAGTTTTATTTAAAGGGCCAGCATACCAAATACAAAGATGTCAGAACCTGCAGCGCCACAGTCCCCATCTGAGCAGCAAGGGGGCGATGCTCCAGTGACCCCACCAATGGGGTCTCCACCCCAAGTCAGAAGGGTGCTGCCGCCTTCACCAACACTTTCTACTTCACAAAGACGTGCTCTCCCTGTGATTCCAGCAAGACCTTCGTCACAGGCGGAGCAGGATCCAGCAAGTCCACCTCCAGTCTCTCCCTATGTATTGGGAGCCTCTGTTGCTGCACCTGTCTTCTTGGGGAATCCTGTGCTTCCCACCTACAATGGTGACCCTTTTACATTGAGAGACTTTAAAGAAAAGTTCTACAGCCTCTTTGGATTTCTTGCATTACCGCCTCATCAACAGATACAGTTGCTTCTGGGACAGCTCCAGGGACCTGCCTAGGAGGAACTTCGCACCTGGCCAGCGGCTGACAAAGCCACAGTGGGACAGATTTTTGAAGGACTTTCTCAGGTGTTTGAATCTCATTCTCCCTCGGAGGTACGCCTCAGACTATATGAACGACGTCAGAAACCAGGTGAAGCTCTCAGGGCATATGCAGTAGCTTTACAGAGTGCATTAGAGGCAGTACAGACGTTGAACGGCATCATACCCGATCAGGGCAACCGAGTGCTGATGGGCCATTTTATAGAAGGGGCACTGAACAAATGGGGCAAAGCCCAACTTAGGATGCTGGCTGTGCTAAATCCCGACATGGCTTTCCCAACTTTTAAAAGACTAGCGGTTAAAGTGAGCGAATCAGGACCCCAGATGGAGGAGGCTAGTGTTCCCGCTACAGAATCTCCTGGGCCCTCGCCCCATCCACCTGTCCCTTCTCAGCCTGCCCTTCCAACACCTTCTTCTAGCCCTTGAACAGCTGACCTACAAGACATTAAGCAGGACATTGAGCAGTTAACCAAGGCCTTTAAAGAAATGGCTGTGTGGCCCAATCCTTCAAGATCTGCAACACCTAAGAAACCTGACCCCCACCCTGCTGATCCACCTAATACCCCTCCGGTACGACGACCACCTGGAAGTCAGAGACCTGTCTGTAGTTATTGTAACAAGAATGCACACTGCAAGAGCCAATGCTGGGCTTTAAACGGGCTTCCCCTGGGGTCGAGGACCGCATCCTAGGAGTAGCTGCTGAAGGTCCAGAACTAACCAGTGACAAGAAAGGACTGTCTATGTATGTTGCTCCTTGTCCTTATGTACAGGTGATAGTTGAAGGTATCCGGTTACAAGCTCTGATTGATACAGGGTCTCAGGTGTCCACTATTCCGCAGGGGGTTTTCTATAAGTATTGGGGTCCAAAAAGGTTGTGTGAACCTAAGGAAGAGTTTAGAGTAATCGCAGGGAACGGGAAACCAGTACCCCGGCTTGGCTACTGGGAGCCCACGGTGAAGGTGGGAGAGCATGTGTTAGAAAGGCAGGGTGTGATTGTCACCAATGTTAGGGATGAAGGGGCAGCTGACTTCATCTTAGGAATGAATATCATGAGGCACTGTTTTGATGATATTGTCTGTGCACTGCATGCATCTCTCCCTCACTTGTCACTTCCAGGCCAGCGAGCTGCCCAACACCACCTCAAAATCCTCCAAGCAGAACAGAAGTTTGTGAATCATCAAGGAGAAATCTGTCGAGTAAGGATCCAAGATATACGCGCCGTTAGTCTACAGCCCCGACCAGGGGTGAAAAATCAAGATTATCAAGTGCTCTTGGAACCCATCATACTGGAAGATTGTCCCTTGGTGCGAGCAGCTAGAAGCCTGGTAACAGTACGTAATGGGAAAGTTCCGGTAAGACTCATTAATCTCTCTGAAGTTGTCGTCCGACTACCCAAGTATACCCCTATGGCAAAACTGCACCATTTAGACGTCAGGGATGTGGTCTCGAAGTCACAAGTGGCCCAACGAGGACCTGATCAGAATCCTGCGGAACCTTGGTGGGGCCAACTACAAATAGGAGACGAAGACACTCTCAAGGAACAGGTGGAAGGAGTCATCCAGGTAGCTAAGAAATATCAAGAGGCTTTCAGCAGGTTCCCCACAGACTTTGGTAGGACCACGATGATCAAACATTGGATTCTCACTGGGGACAGTTCACCCATTAAGGAGAGGCATCGCCCCGTGGCTCCTGGAATGTATCAGACCATAAAGAAGATGCTCGTGGAGATGAAAGAGGCTGATGTCATCCAAGAAAGCCAGAGTCCTTGGGCCGCACCTTTGGTCCTGGTGAAGAAAAAAGATGGGACTATCCGCTTTTGCGTATATTATCGGAAATTGAACGGCATAACTCACAAGGATGCCTATCCTCTTCCCCGTATTGACTGCACTGGGGTCTGCCGCCTACTTTTCCACACTGGACATGACGAGCGGTTACTGGCAGGTGCCAATGGTGGAGAAGGATAGAGAGAAGACAGCATTTGTGACTCCCATGGGACTCTTCGAGTTCAAAAGTATGCCCTTTGGACTGTGCAATGCACCGGCTACTTTCCAACGCTTAATGGAGCGATGTTTAGGAAATCTTAACTTCCAGAGTGTTCTGTTGTATCTAGATGACATCATTGTATATACCCGGACATATCAGGAACACCTGAAAGAAGTTTTCCAAGTCCTTATCCAACATGGGCTCAAGGTTAAACCCTCCAAATGTCACTTGTTAAAGCCACAAGTACACACAGCCTGATCCGGACAAAGTGAGTGCCGTGAAAGAGTGGCCTACCCCCAGGACAGTGCGAGACGTCCGAAGCTTCCTGGGATTTGCTGCTTATTACCGACGCTTCATCCCCCACTTTGCTCAAATTGCTGGGCCCTTGACCGAGTTACTGAGAGGAACTTCCTTGGAGAATTATAATGGGAGGCTACCCATACAATGGGCTGAAGAACAAGAAGATGCCTTCCGAGCCCTGAAGTACCTCCTCACGGAACCCCCTATTTTGGCGTATCCTGACTACAGCCTGCCGTTCCGTTTATATACAGACGCTAGCTTCGAAGGTCTGGGAGCAGTCTTATCTCAGGTGCAAGATGGCAAAGAGAGGGTAATTGCCTACGCCAGCCGACATCTCCGAGGCGCTGAGAAGAATGACGCTAACCACAGCTCCTTCAAACTGGAGCTTCTGGCCCTGGTCTGGGCCATTACTGAGAAGTTTAAAGACTATCTGGCTGCTACTCTCTTCACGGTCTACACTGATAACAACCCCTTGGCTCATTTGAACACTGCTAAGTTGGGAGCTCTTGAACAGCGCTGGGCCTCTCGGTTGGCCAACTATCATTGCAACATCAAGTACCGCAGTGGAAAAACTAACGTTAATGCGGATGTACTTTCTCGCATGGCCGCGGGGGAAGCACCTCCTGCTGAAGATGTATGGGAAGATGTGGAGATGCCTCCCTTCTACCGAAGGTTCGTAAGCCAGAGTGCTCTAACTGCCCAGGAGGGTGACGGACCTGAATCTCCCAAAGTCCCTGAAGATTTATCCACATGGAAGACACTTCAAGATGAAAGCCGGGTTATCGGGGACCTCTTAGACTATTGCCTCCACAAGAAAGTGTCAACTTGGTTGCACAAGACGCAAGGGGACTTTGAATTGAAGCGACTGTGGCGACAGAGGAATCGCCTGTTCCTGCACAAGGGGTTGGTCTACCGAAATTCCCTGGACCCAGTTTCCGGAGATCGCATACATCAGATTGTGGTCCCTAGAAGAGATGCAGCCATGGTCCTGAATGCCTATCATGACCAGTCTGGACATTTCGGGGTCCATAAGACTGAAGCCACCGTCAGAAGAAGATTTTACTGGATAGGGATGAGGGGAGACATCGAGAAATGGTGCGCTGAACGAATGCTCCGTGTGGAATGTTATCAAAAATCCCCGAAGAGACACAAAGGACCCTTTACACCCCATCTGTACGGAGAGGCCAAACCAGATTGTTGCCTTAGATCATGTGAAGTTGGCCCCCACTCGATCGGGCTACTGTCATGCTCTGACCATGGTGGAGCATTACTCCAAATGGGCAGCCAATACGGCTGCTCAGCTCTTCCATCGTCATTGGATCCAACCTCTGCGGTGTCCCGAATCGGTCCTCACGGATCGGGGAACCGCCTTTGAAGCCCAGTTGTTCCAAGAGCTTTGCCAGTTGCATGACTGCAAGAAGCTCCGGACGATGGCCTACCATCCCCAAGGGAATGGGCTCTGCGAGAGGATCAATCAAGTGTTCATCCAAATGCTCAGAGCTGCCTCTGTCTCAAAGCACGAAGAGTGGTCCCAGTTGTTGCCTGAACTCCTAGAAATTTACAACAACACTGTCCACTGTTCTACAGGGTATATGCCCTTTTTCCTGATGATGGGCCGACACGGCCAATTGCCAAAGGATCGAATCTTCGGGCTGCAGGCACCTTTCAACAATTCCCCTCAGGTTTCCCAAGGTTGGGTGTCGGAGCATCAACGAAGATAAGGTGTGGCTCCGAAAGTTCCATAGAACCCAAAAATTTGGACTCATTCTGGGAAACGGAACCATATACCACTACTGCAGTCCCTTACCCTGAAACGGATGTATATGAGATACAGAAAGAAGGGTTCGAGACGCAGGTGGTCCACAGAAACAGAATAAAAGTGTGCCTGAAAGAAGACATGCTTGGCCCACCTCCTTCTACTCCTTCTTCTCCACCTGCAGCAAGGCTAGTGAGAGAATACGTACCAGGAGAAGCAACTCATCCCACTATGGACGTTCCTTTGTTCCCATCTCAGCAGCCTACCATGTATTGGGGTATACCGTTTCCAGCTCCATCCAGCCAGCCGCCATTGGTTGCTCCGCCCAGTCAGGTGCCAGTAGCCCTCACCCAACCAGTTACCAATAGCTGTTGCTCCCTGTCAACCACCACTGGTTGTTACACCCAACATCAGTCCTGCTCCTGTGACTGCTCCAAGTCTTGATGTACCTTCTCCACTTGACTTCAGAGAATCTCCCAGTCCAACCGAAGATGTTGCTTCTGTTTCCTGCCCTCCAGCTGGTCCCTCGGGGACTGAAGTTCCTGCAGAATTGTCAAGTGAAGAGACTCCTGATGACTCGGAGGTGGTGTTGCGGCGGTCTCAAAGGACTTCACAGGGTAAACTACCCTTAAGGTACCAAGATTCACATTCAGTACCTGCTCACATAGTACCTTTGATAATTCACTTCATTGCCCAACTTATAACTTTTCAGTACTCTAGACTACTCACTTAAATGTACTACTTCAGTCTACTTCAGTACATACACAAAAACAAAATGTATCTCACATTCAAGAAACACTTAGGAATTGTACCCTATTGATACCCAATTCCTGCCACTGTTAGGTACACTCATATTTCTCTTTTCTGTATTACGTGTGTGAGATGCTCTACCTGGCCAGTAGGTGCTCTTGCGAGTATAGAATTAAACACGTGGTTCTAAAGTTAACCTAGGTAGGTTATTTTGAAGTGCTCTAGGGGTAAGTAGCTTGTAGCTGATAGACCCTAGCAGCCAATATTACTGTGACCTAGCTTCCGGCAAGCCAGTATATCTTTCGTGTACTAACAGGTAACTCATTGTTGGCAAAAAGAAAAAAAAAATGTGAGAGATTCCAAAATGTTTAGTCAGCTTGAAGCTAAATGTATAGAGAGCTGTACTAATGTCTAGTTAGCCTCATAAAAATGTGTAAGAGAGCTAAAACAAAATGTTTTAGGAGCTAGCAACTAAATGTCAGATAGCTGCCTAATTGTCTAGTAAGCTTTAAAATGTATAGTAAGCTTAATTAAAATGTCTAAAAAGCTAGAAACTAAAGGTCTAGATAGCTTCATAATTGTCCTGGAAGCCTTTATAAGTATCTAGTAGGATTACTAGTCTAAAAATGTTTTTAAATGCCTAGAAAAATATCTAGTAGGTTTAAAAGTACCTAATGTGTATAAAAGTTTTGTCAGGATATAGATTCTGTCTAGTTACCAATCCTGTTCAATCTGCCCTAGTCCCTCTGCCTTAGGGGACAGGTGTTGGGGTCGACTTGTTTTAAGTAAGGGGGTTTGTGGTGTCCCGGTACCCGATTGCATCCGTTACCTTGTGGTCAGGTCCCCAAAGTTAGAGTCTCTAGGTACCGGTGGGTCCTCGTCAATAGTTAGCCCCTTGTCACCCCTTTAATAGTTAAAATTATTCAAATTCAATGAGTAAATATGTAAATAATGTGTGCTTACCTTGTTGTGGCATCGCAGGACCTGCGGGTCACGTTATGCGTTCCACAACTCTATGGTTTTCTGGTTCAAGGACCTTTGGAAGAATTCAGGTGATCGCCCACCATGCATTGTAACGGTGAGTGACAGCTGACATCGACCAATCCAAAACGGTCCTGCCCATATAAGGGAGTGGCGGCCATTACTTGTTCTCTTTCCTCGTGGGCTGCTGATGGAGGAGGATCTGCGCAGCTGTCATCAGCAGTGACTAGGCCCAAGCCTTGCGGCAACAGCAATCTTTACAAAACTGTGAGCCATCTCAATCCCTGTTAACTCAGCAAGATCACCGGACCTAAAAAGACCCCCAAATCCGGACGGATCTCTGCACCAATCCTAATTCTAATAATCCTTTGGATAAGTCAATGGTCCTCAGCATCTGTCAATCACTGCCGTGCTGTATAGAGACTGTATTGCTAAGACTGTTGCTGTTAATTGAATGTACCGCAAGTACCTCAGTAAAGTTTATGCAATTTCAAGTTCCTCTCTATTGTGGACCTTCGTTCATTTATGCACGCACCCATCGTTTCTGGGAAGGGTGGTGATAGGCCGAAGATTTACCTCAGCGTATTAACCCTCACCCTGGTGTCACGAGTGACAAGGGTTAAATTAACCCCTCATATACCGAATCAACACCCCAACTACACTACACCCCAAGGCAGTTACCACACATAGCATTTGCAATAACTCTCCAGTATCCTTATACACATCTATGCATTATGTAAAACCTTTGATTATCAGCCACTCAACAACCTTCTTAGGATAGTAGCTAAAACTCTTGTACTGGGACACTTCATTGGGCTTCCCATTCACATGAAGTCATAGCCTTACACTGACCTAAATGAAACAGCAGAAAACAAAGTAGCAGAAGGTTTAGGAATATAGCAGCACAATGAACTAAATGTATGCTTCCATAATGTAATAATGCCTAGATTGCATGCACAATCTTGTAAAAGAAATGGGCTTTGTAATTCCTGGGGGGAGGGAAGTGGAAAAGTGCATGAAATCCTTTTTCTCTCCAGTAGAAATCCTACTTATCACATTAAACGTGTAGTGGGACACACATGTAATGAGATACAATCAAGTAATGGCAGTGTTATCTACGGCAGGTCAGGTTCCATTGAGCTTAAGCTTACTGAATTGTAAGTGTTACATTATTACAAGTAAATGCTTAAATCGTGGGGTTTTTATTCCACTGGGGATCACTCCACATCCTTGTAAGGGGATAATGTTCAAGTGAAGACTATTGAAAAATATAATTGTCTCTCAGGCAAGAGAAATGAAGGGATGGGGAAAAGCTATACATTTGTCATTAGATAAACAGAACAGGGCTTACATGAGCACAGACATGGAATATTCCATGTAAGCAAACCAGTAATATGTCTACGGCTGTCATCTTACAAAATGTAGGCACAGTATACCAAAGGGTTGATTTTTTAATATAAAGGGAAGGTATGCTTAGAGCAAGTGAGCATAACTGTGAGGGTATACAGAAGAGCTGCTTCTATTGTATATCGTCAAAGGTAACTTGAGTTAAACTGGTATGAACAAGTCTGAAACTGTGGAGGCAAAAGAGGATTTTGATGCCTTTGTCTTGTCACACAAGTAATATACTGTATATGTTCATGCATCACTTATAACCTTTATGCTGATGTACTACTAACATACTGCTTTAACCCATTCACGACGAGCAACGTACATGTACGGCGCCGCGAAGTGTCACTTGGCGCGCGGCGACGTACATGTACGCCGCGGGGTTCCGGGAGCGCCGCGTCACCGGTAGCGGTGATCGGGCCGGGATGACTTCTGTTATCTAACAGCAGGCATCCCGGCACATCGCCAAGGGGGCTCCTGAGACCCCCCCATGAGCGAGATGCGCGCAAATCGCAGGTCAATTCAGACCTGCGATCTGCGCAATTCCGGGTCATACGGGTCACTGGTGACCCGGTGACCCGGAAAATAAGAGGGATCGGGGGTGTCCGAGACACCCTCGATCCCCCTAAAGGGATAGGAGTTTGGTGGCAGGGGTGCCACCCCTCCTATCCCTGCTATTGGTCAGCCGAGCGACCGACTGATAGCAGACCGGGGGAGGGGGGGTTAAAGTTCGGTTCCCCCGCTTTGCCCACCTATCGGTGTCCGGGCAAAACGGGGGAACCGTCCAGGGAAGGTTGGCGCCGAAGGTCCCTACCTGGATCCCGGATCCCCGTTCGCGATCCCCCCTACGTGCGGCGGCAGCAGCAATACTTCCGGGTCCTGCTAGGTGAGTTGTTGCCTAGCAACATCCGGAGGGCCACAGTTTACAGTGGTCTCTAAACCGTGGCACTCAAGATGTTGCAAAACTACAACTCCCAGCATGCCCAGACAGCTGTTTGCTGTGTGGGCATGCTGGGACTTGTAGTTTTGCAATATTTAGAGGGGTTCAGGTTGTAGATCACTAAGTGGTCTCAAACTGTAGCCCTCCAGATGTTGCAAAACTACAACTCTCAGCATGCCCAGACAGCAGTTTGCTGTCTGGGCATGCTGCGAGTTGTAGTTTTGCAACATATAGAGGGCCACAGTTTTGAGACCACTGGACAGTGATTTACAACTTGAACACCTCTAAATCTTGCAAAACTACAACTCCCAGCATTCAGGAACAGCATAAGGCTGTCTTGGCATGCTGAGAGTTGTACTTGCGTGCCTCCAGCCATTGCATAATTACATCTCCCAGCATGCCCTTCCGCAATCAGTACATGCTGGGAGTTGTAGTTTTTCAACAGCTGGAGGCACACTGGTTGGAAAATACTGAGTTAGGTCATAGAACCTAACTCAAGGTTTTCCAGCCAGTGTGCCTCCAGCTGTTGCAAAACTACAACTCTCAGCAGGCATGGTCTGTCAGTGCATGCTGGGAGTTGTAGTTTTGACCCCCCTCCCGTGTGAATGTACAGGCTACATTCACACTGGCGGCAGATTACAGTGAGTTCCCCGCTACAAATTTGAGCTGCGGCAAATTTTCCACCGCAGCTCAAACTCCTAACAGGAGACTCAGTGTAATCTGCCGCCAGTGTGAATGTAACCTAAAAACACTACACTACACTAACATAAAATAAAGAGTAAAACACTACATATACACACGTACACTGCCCCCCCCCCACCACCCCCCTCCCCAATATAAATGAAAAACGTATTGTATGGCAGTGTTTCTAAGATGGAGCCTCCAGCTGTTGCAAAACAAAAACTCCCAGCATTTCTGGACAGAAATTGACTGTCCAAGCATGCTGGGAGTTTAGCAACAGCTGGAGGCACCCTGTTTGGGAATCACTGGCATAGAATACCCCTATGTCCACCCCTATGCAAGTCCCTAATTCAGGCCTCAAATGCGCATGGCACTCTTACTTTGGAGCCCTGTCGTATTTCAAGGCAACAGAATAGGGTCACATATGGGGTATCGCCGTACTTGGGAGAATTTGCCTAACAAATTTTGGGGGGCTTTTTCTCCTTTTACCCCTTATGAAAAGGAACAGTTGGGGTCTACACCAGCATGTTAGTGTAAAAAAATAAAAAAATTTACACTAACATGCTGGTGTTGCCCTAAACTTTTCATTTTCACAAGAGGTAAAAGGGAAAAACACCCCCCAAAATTTGTAACGCAATTTCTCCCGAGTACGGAGATACCCCATATGTGGGCGCAAGGCCCAGAAGGGAGAGTGCGCCATGTACATTTGAGGTGATTTGCACAAGGGTGGCTGATTGTTACAGCGGTTCTGACAAACGCAAAAAAAAAACCACACCCACATGTGACCCCATTTTGGAAACTACACCCCTCACGGAATGTAATAAGGGGTACAGTGAGAATTTACACCCCACAGGTGTCTGACGGATCTTTGGAACAGTGGTCCGTGAAAATGAAAAATGTTGCACAGCCCACTGTTCCAAAGATCTGTCAGACACCAGTGGGGGGTAAATGCTCACTATACCCCTCATTACATTCTGTGAGGGGTCTAGTTTCCAAAATGGTATGCCATGTGGGGGTTATTTTGCTGTTCTGGCACCATAGGGGCTTACTAAATGCGACATGCCCCCCGAGCAAAATTTGCTCTCAAAAAGCCAAATATGACGCCTTCCCTTCTGAGCATTGTAGTTCGCCCGCAGTGCACTTCAGGTCCACTTATGGGGTACCTCCATACTCAGAAGAGATGGGGTTACAAATTTTGGGGGGTCTTTTCTGCTATTAACCCTTGCAAAAATGTGAAATTTGGGAGGAAACCCACATTTTAGTGAAATTATTATTTTTTTTTTTACATATTCAAAAGTCGTGAAACACCTGTGGGGTATTAAGGCTCACTTTATCCCTTGTTACGTTCCTCAAGGGGTCTAGTTTCCAAAATGGTATGCCATGTGTTTATTTTTTCTGTTCTGGCACCATAGGGGCTTCCTAAATGCAACATGCCCCCCCCGAGCAAAATTTGCTCTCAAAAAGCCAAATATGACTCCTTCTCTTCTGAGCATTGTAGTTCATCCGCAATGCACTTCAGGTCCACTTATGGGGTACCTCCATACTCAGAAGAGATGGGGTTACAAATTTTGGGGGGTCTTTTCTGCTATTAACCCTTTAAAAAATGTGAAATTTGGGGGAAAACCTGTGGGGTATTAAGGCTCACTTTATTCCTTGTTATGTTCCTCAAGGGGCCTAGTTTCCAAAATGGTATGCCATGTGTTTTTTTTTTGTTTTTTTTTTGCTGTTCTGGCACCATAGGGGCTTCCTAAATGCGACATGCCCCCCGAAAACCATTTCAGAAAAACGTACTCTCTAAAATCCCCTTGTCGCTCCTTCGCTTCTGAGCCCTCTACTGCGCCCGCCAAACACTTTACATAGACACATGAGGTATGTGCTTACTCAAGAGAAATTGGGCTACAAATATAAATATACATTTTCTCCTTTTACCCCTTGTAAAAATGCAAAAATTGGGTCTACAAGAACATGCGAGTGTAAAAAATGAAGATTTTGAATTTTCTCCTTCACTTTGCTGCTTTTCCTGTGAAACACCTAAAGGGTTAAAACATTTACTGAATGTCATTTTGAATACTTTGGGGGGTGCAGTTTTTATAATGGGGTCATTTATGGGGTATTATTTTAAGTTGACCTATAAGTAACATGTGACCAAGTATTATCGAAATATCTCCAGCCGTTTGGAAGTTATGCGGTAACATATATTTCCCAAAGACTTGTATGGGACTTTAAACAAAAACCCCGACCCTGGCAAATGGGGGTGAGTAAGGGTTAAATTACCTATCCTATGTTTGTTGTTGACATATAAGTAACATGTGTGCCAAGTTTCATGTTAATATCTTTAGCCATTTGGACGTGATTTTGAAACATACATACACATGTGTACACACACACATTGCCTATTGCCATTTTTTTCCTTCCTAATCCTTGTTGGGGAGGAAAATCAACAAAGGAAGAAGCTTTTGACTTTATATCCCGTCCTCATATATTGTTGTCATATCCCAACCCCATATGCCGTCCTCATATCTCAACCTCGTATCCCGTCCTCTTATCCCAACCTCATATCCCGTCCTCATATCCTGTCATCATATCCCATGCTCCTATCCTGTCCTCATATCCCGACATCCTATTTTGACCTCATATCCCATCCTCATATCTCGACCTCCTATCCCGTCCTCCTATCTCGAACTATCCCATCCTCATATCCCGACCTCCTATCTCAACCTCATTTCCCGTCCTCCCATGTCGACTAGATATCCCGGCCTCATATCTCGGCCTCATATCCTGACTTCATATCCCCTCCTCATATCCTGTCCTCAGGTGGGACTGATTTGTGATGAAGATATTGTAAGCTGAAAATAGAAGGGGACATGGCTTTGTGGGACTGGGCGTTATTTGCAAGCCAGACCGATGCACAAAAAGAGTGGATAATAAATGGAGTGGGGCTTAAACAGTGGGTGTGCCTTTGTGAGATGGGGTGTGGCTTGCAAGCCGGACTGACACATTCACCAGGAGATGCAGAGTGGAGCTTGTGGAGTAAGGTAACAGAAGTCCCATATATTTGCATGGGACTTGAAACAAAAACCCATATTTTATATAAGGGTGTATGAAAGGGTTAATTTAACTAACATATATTTTTATTTGACATAAAAGTAATATGTGTACCAGGTATTATTGAAATATCTCCAGACGTACGAAAGTTATGTTTGAACATACATTTCCCATTGATTTGCATGGAACTTTAACCACTTAAGGACACATGACGTTCTGGAACGTCATGTGTCCGCTCCCGATCTATAACGCGTGACCACCCGGGACCCGTGGTTAATAGCGCGTGGCATTGAACGCGGTGCCGCATGCTATTAACCCTTTAGACGTGGTATTCAAAGTTGAACGCCGCATCTAAAGTGAAAGTGAAACCATGCCGGTTAGCTCAGTGGGCTGTTCGGGATAGCCACGGCGAAATCGCGGCATTCTGAACAGCTTACAGGACAGCTGGAGGATCCCTACATGCCTCCTCGCTGTCCGATCGCCGAATGACTGCTCAGTGCCTGAGATCCAGGCATGAGCAGTCAAGCGGCAAAATCATCGATCACTGGTTTCCTATGAGAAACCAGTGATCAATGTAAAAGATCAGTTTGTGCAGTGTTATAGGTCAATATGGGAGCTATAACACTGCAAAAAAAGTGGGAAAAAAGTGAATAAAGATCATTTAACCCCTCCCCTATTAAAAGTTTGAATCACCCCCTTTTCCTATAAAAAAAAACACAGTGTAAATAAAAATAAACATATACGGTATCGCCGCATACGGAAATGTCTGAATTATAAAAATATATCATTAATTAAACCGCATGGTCAATGGCGTACGCGCAAAAAATTCCAAAGTCCAAAATAGTGCATTTTTGGTCACTTTTTATATCATGAAAAAATGAATAAAAAGCGATCAATAAGTCCTATCAATGCAAAAATGGTACCGTTAAAAACTTCAGATCACGGCGCAAAAAATGAGTCCTCATACCGCCCCATACGCAGAAAAAAAAATTATAGGGGTCAGAAGATTTTAAACACATTAATTTTCCTGCATGAAGTTATGATTTTTTCCAGAAGTACGACAAAATTAAACCTATATAAGTAGGATATCATTTTAATCGTATGAACCTACAGAATAAAGATAAGGTGTAATTTTTACCGAAAAATGTACTAAGTAGAAACGGAAGCCACCAAAAGTTACAAAACAGCGTTTTTTTATTTTGTCTCGCAATGATTTTTTTTTCCGTTTCACCGTAGATTTTTGGGCAAAATGACTGACGTCATTACAAAGTGGAATTGGTGGCGCAAAAAATAAGCAATCATATGTATTTTCAGGTGCAAAATTGAAAGAGTTATGATTTTTTAAAGGCAAGGAGCAAAAAACGAAAATGCAAAAACGGAAAACCCCCCACTCCTTAAGGGGTTAAACAAAAACCCAGACCCTCACAAATGAGGGTAGTTAAGGGTTAAATTAACTATACTACATTTTAAGTAGACATATGAGTAACATGTGACCAAGTATTATCGAGATATCTTCAGCTGTTTGGAAGTTATGCAGTAACATGTATTTCCCATAGACTTGCATGAGACTTTAAACAAAAACCCTGACCCTGGCAAATGGGGGTGAGTAAGGGTTAAATCACCTATCCTATGTTTGTTGTTGACATATAATTAACATGTATGCCAAGTTTCATGTTAATATCTTTAGCCGTTTGGACGTATTGCTGGAACATACATACACACACACACACACACACACACACAAATACACACATTGAGTTTTATATAAATAGATAGACTAGCTGAGTACTCATCCTTGTTGGGGAGGAAAATCAACAAAGGAGAAAGCTTTTGACTTCATATCCCATCCCCATGTATTGTTGTCATATCCCTACTCCATATCCCGTCCTCATACCCCGACCTCCTATCCCGACCTTCTTACTCGACCTCTTATCTTGACCTCCTATCCCGACCATCCTATCCCAACCAGTCCTCCTATCCTGTCCTCCTATTCCGTCCTCCTATCTCGACCTCCTATCTCGACCTCCTATCTCAACCTCCTATCTCGACCTCCTTTCCCGACCTCCTATCCCAACCTCCTATCCCGACCTCCTATCCCGACCTCCTATCCCAACCTCCTATCCCGATCCTCCTATCCCATACTCCTATCCTGTCCTCCTATCTCCACCTCCTATCTCCACCTCCTATAACGTCCTCATATCCCGTCCTCATATCCCGTCCTCCTATCCCGACCTTCTTACTCGACCTCTTATCTTGACCTCCTATCCCGACCATCCCGTCCTCCTATCTTGACCTCCTAACTCAACCTCCTACCTCAACCTCCTATCCCGACCTCCCATCCCATCCTCCTATCCCGACCTGTAATATGTGTACCAGGTATTGAAATATCTCCAGCCGTACAGAAGTTATGTGGGGACATACATTTCCCATTGATTTGCATGGGACTTTAAACAAAAACTCCGACCCTCACAAATGGGGGTAGTTAAGGGTTAAATTAACTATCCTATATTTTAAGTGGACATATAAGTAACATGTGACAAGTATTATCGAAATATCTCCAGCCGTTTGGAAGTTATGCAGTAACATATATTTCATAGACTTGTATGGGACTTTAAAAAAAAACAAATGACCCTGGCAAATGGGGGTGAGTAAGGGTTGCCCGTTTTTTCCTTCCTCATCCTTGTTGGGGAGGAAAATCAACAAAGAAGGAAGCTTTTGACTTCATATTCCATCCCCATATATTGTTGTCACATCCCTACCCCTCCTATACTGTCCTTCTATCCTGTCCTCCTATTCCATCCTCCTATCCCATCCTCCTATCTCGACCTCCAATCCCAACCTCCTATCCCGTCCTCATATCCCGTCCTCCTATCCCGATTTCCTATCTCAACCTCCTATCCTGACCTCCTATCTCGACCTCCTATCCGGTCCTCATTTCACATCCTTCTATCCCATCCTCCTATCCCGTCCTCCTATCTTGACCTCCTACCCCGACCTCATATCCCGTTCTCATATCCCGTCCTGTTATCCCGACCTCCTATTTCAACCTCCTATCTCAATCTCCTATCCCAACCATCCCGTCCTCCTATCTTGACCTCTTATCTTGACCTTCTATCTCGACCTCCTATCCCAACCTCCTATCCCGACCTCCCATCCCGTCCTCATATCCTGACCTGTAATACAGTATGAGTACCAGGTATTGAAATATCTCCAGCCATGCTGAAGTTATGTGGGAACATACATTTTACATTGATTTGCATAGGACTTTAAACAAAAACCCTGACCCTCACAAATGGGGGTAGTTATTGGTTAAATTAACTACCCTATATTTTAAGTGGACATATAAGTAACATGTGACCATGTATTATCGAAATATGTCCAGCCATTTGGAAGTCATGCAGTTATGAAGTTATATTTTCCATAGACTTGTATGGGACTTTAAACAAAAACCCTGACTCTGGCAAACGGGGGTGAGTAAGGGATAAATCACCGATCCTATTGTATTTGTTGCTATGGGCAACTCAGCAACTTTTCATCTGCACAGGTTTTACAAGTTTTGATAAATCTCCCCATTGAGTTATATATATATATATATATATATATATATATATATATATGTGTGTGTGTGTGTGTGTGTGTGTATATATATACAGTATATATATATATATATACAGTATATATATATATATATATATATATATATATATATATATATATATACAATATATATATATATATATATATATATATATATATATATATATATATATTCCTTGGCTAACCCTGGAGAATCTCACCTGCTTCTTAATTAATGAGGCAGGAGGGAAGGGAGGTGTGTATATAAGATGGAGAGTCAATCTAATCTGGGTTTTTCCTAGGAGACAGCAAGGGGGCTGTAGGGAAGAGACAGAGCCTGCTGAGGAGTACACAGCCCGAGCTATGAGTGGCTCAAAGAGTGACATGAATTGTGAGTAGAAGGTTGCAGGGGACATATGTCTAACCTGCTGAGGGAAGCTCAGCGGTTGTTAGTCAGGACAAGCTGATCTGTTTAGTCAGTGACCAGACGGTCTAGGATTTTGTTTTGTTCCTGCTTTTTGTTTATTTTTTTCCCTGCAACCTGTCTAATAAAACTGGCAAGGTGACAGATTTGCATTATAAACGTTTGTTTGCTGGTTTATTGAGAAGAAATGCATCCTCTGGCGTAGTCCAGGACGATCCCAGAGTGAATCCCTGAGGACGGTTCCTTACTATATATATATATATATATATATATATATATATATATATATATATATGTGCATTCACCGCCAAGTTAGCGACTCGAAGCTCCTACAAAGAGACGCTGGTGGACTGAGGATGCAGGATAGCGTGGGCGCTCAGACGCAATTACCGGCCTCAAGTCACGTCATCGCGCTTCTAAATAAAGGTGAGCATGGGACCGGTCGTGTGACCGCAACAGGTGAGCAAAAGAAAACAAACAAAAAAATCCTGTTTCTGGTTTAACCCCCAATTTACCTGTGACAGGAATATATATATATAAGTTTGGGACGCAACTTGGGACACCACTGGATATACCAGAGCGGAGAGGCACTAGCAAGATGTGGCTTCACGCTGATGGTCTCAGATGGTCTCAAATAATGTATTAAACAGTGGTCCAAGATAGTCAACATGGTCTATCACACCAGGTGATGATGTGAGTATATTTTTTGGAGAGGAATATTCCTATGAACATAAGTAACATTTCACTAGGTTTGTGAATATCGAACTGAGGTTCACTTGTCCAACCCCAACTTGTCCAACCCCAAGGATATAGTTACTGTACACAATAATGAATATATTGCCCATGGCAGTGACCTTCACCACTCCTAGCCCTGTTTTCCAGGTTTTGTTGTATTCTCACCTCAGTAGTGTAGCTAATGACAAGATTTTTAAATGGTGTAGTAGAGTCTTAGAGTCTTTTGACTCTGGGTTAACCGTTTATTGCAATATTTTCTGGTATTTCCCTTTATCTATACAATGGATGAATGTTCATTTTCCAAAATGTAACTAATGCAGTCAAGAAATGAATTTGATAATACATCACATGGGTTATCCAGGATGGGGCTCGCTCTCTAGCTATTGCAGAACTATAACTCCCAGGATGTTGATTGGTGTAGAATTACAACATCTAGAGAGTTGCAAAAGTGTAATGCAATAAAATAGACACTTATTAATACACAATGTTCATTGGATTGAAATAAACAACTTGACCGTGACAGGTTTCTGACCTCTATTAATTGCAGCAGTGACCCTTCCACTGCTTCTAGTCCTTTATTCCAGGCATGCTAGTATTGTCCTCACTGTATCTCCTTGGTTCTGTGGCTGTTGACACACCTGGCATTTATAGGGTGCGGTAGACTCTCTAGAGTGAGCAGAGTTTTGATCTGGGCTTTCATGGTCTGGATTGAATGTATATTAACAGGTTTGCTGTGTATTCCTTGCAGCTTAATAAAACTGTCACATAGCTCGGCTGGCTTGAGATGCACATTCCACAATTGTTAGGCTTCACTCAGTAATGTATGAGGCTGCGTTAGTATTCCAGGCAGCTAATACCCTTTGAACAGTGATTTATCATTTTTTGTGCAACTACAGAAGTGAGTTTTAAGTACACCTATTCTATAAGAAGGCTTTTTTCAAACAAATTTTCCTTGAAGCAGATAGAAAGGCTTCAGCTCCCATTTTCCAATCCATAGATCAAGCTCACAAGTGTCGAGTGTACGAAAGATAAAACGGTGCCGAGTGATCTGGAATAAGCAATGATTACACACTGATGTGTTTGAGGGGAACTCGGTCAGAAACAAAATAACTAATCTGAATCACCATTATACAATTAGAGACTACGAGAGACTCCAGGACACCGCACTTTAAAGGATTTATCTATCTCTTTATCTATTTATCAAAATACAGGGTATCCTATTTGTTGGAAGTCTCAAAAATCAGCTATATCTTCAAGACTAATGAACACATTTAATGAAATTTGGTTGAAAAATACCATACTTAGTGAGAATCAGGAACCCCTCATGACATGTGCATGATGTGTCTTCCCTTTGTGGTCGTGCATGTCTAAACTTGGAGCTCCATATCGCTGTATGTGCTTGTAACCCTGGAATCATTGCAGCTGTTTCTTTTGCAATGTTCCTTTTTAGCGCCAATAGGTGCACACAATGAATGCCCGCTCTTGCACAGTATAGTAAGATATGGGCAGTATAGGTCACTATTGACTACACAACTAAAGCAATCATGGCTCTCAGATTAGCATGGTATGTAGAACCAGACACCCAGATGAGCCATTCCATATCGAACAACTGCCACAGTGTGGTTGGAGGCAGTCAAGTTGAGGAGTGCTTGACGGATAAGTCATGTGAGGCTTTTAATTCCTCCTGAGTATGGTATGATTTGACCAAATAAATTGTGTTCACTAGTCTTAAGAGTAAATACACACACAAAATACATCAGAACAGTGCAAACATTTTGGAAAGTTAGTCAACTGAAGGATGCTGTAAACTGTTCCTCAACAGTGAAACCTTAGACTAGCAGCATACAGTTGCACTGCATTTATCAACTCCTGATCCACTTTGATAAATCTGGCGCGCTTGAAGTCTTTTCATTAAAATTGCAATGTTTAAGAATTAGATAACTTTAGTAAATTCCCCATTGAGCATATGGATAACTTTAAATTGCAAAACTGCCATATCTAGTATACTATACAGCCGAGGAGACATTTGGATGACACTCTATCTCATTTAATATATATCTTTCTATCTACAGTATATGTCACATATCCCCCGATCTTGAAAAAAAAATATATATATATATATATATATATATATATATATATATATATATTTTTTTTTTAATTACGAATATAACATGTATATAATTGTCTAATTCACAACCTGTAATCGCATATTATGAAAAATGTAAAATTTGTCTAAGTTAGAATAAAGCAGCACCATCTGTCAGTGACCCTGCTTCTCAGTTACCGAACTTGCATCATTTATTCCCATCTTTTCATATTATAGAATGACGGAACCATCAGTCAGTTGCTGGGTGTTAGAAAGGTTTTAGCTTTAATGGGCAGAAGTGTAATAAAAAGCTACACTTTGGGTTCCCTTTAACACATACTAATTGCAGAGAGAAAAATATAATGATCTCAGTCGCTAAAAGATATTTACTGGAAATAATTAAGACGTCTGGACCAAAAAAGATTAAGGGATTTCGGCATTAAAATACATAGGAGACATTGGGCTACAGGTAAAATGTGGGACTTGGTGATAAGCCAGGATCATATTTTGTAATGTATTTCTCAATTAACCGAATTAGACAGCACATATAAAATTACAGCTATTATTAAGTTGTGGTGGCGGACGCAGGTTATGCATTGCTCGACTTTCCGAAACCTTCACTAAGCTCAATGATACAATGTATCACTGGTGACCAGGGTTCAGCATGAAGTCGTCCTCTGCTATTGAGTAATCACTAACAATCCGCTCTGTGAGATCTGAATTTTCTCTCTCTCTGAAGCTGAAATCCCACAATTTAGTATCCTTTAAGGCAAGACAGAGCGGCCTTCAGCTAGCACACTGCACTCAGAGTGGGTTATCCTTGAGTAATGAAATTGTAACTCTCAACACAAGCCAAGGCTCCATAAATCAAGAATGTACTTAAGATCTTCAAGGCAAAACTTTTTAAGGAGAATTTTATTTGATTTCATTTCTGGTTTTACTGTTTAAGTTTATGTATAGATTTATTTCACTGTATTATATTGTCTTTTTTGTGTTTATTCAATGTTTCTTTGAAACTGTGTTTAAGACATAATTGAGGTATAGAATAACTGTTCCTCACTTTGAATGAAAAGAGTATAAATGGTACCGCCTTCATATATCTCCCAGTAAATTATGTAAGTAAAGACAGCTTTGCCTGCTTGTCTTTCACTCTAAGGCTGGGTTCAGACTGAGGAAATTCATAACTAAAAAAATTCCGGCTGGAGATTTTGAGTTCGCCCAGCGCAGACGACATCAGTCATCGCAAGGACCACACGAACATTGCAATCCTCCTAGGCAACAATGTATTCCAAAGACATTCTGCCTAAAAAATGACCGAAATCATTCTTCTAGTGGCTGAATTTCAGTGGTAGAAACTCCACCACTGAAATTCCGTTGTGTGAACTGTGCAGTGGAATCACTGATAGCAATGGGATTCTGCTGCACCCAAATTTCTGAGCGTAACTTTTAAACAGAATTTTGCTCTGAAATTCTGCAGTGGGAACCTAAAGGAGTTGTTTGGTGAAAAATAACTTATCCCCTATCCAAGGATAGGGGATAAGTTATAGATCGCGGAGGGTCCAAGCACTAGGACCCCCGCGATCTCCTGCACAGGGTCCCAGCAGTCGGCTGTGGGGTATGCTGATCCCCGCACGGAGCACCGGCCGACAGTCCCCTTCATGTACCCCATAGAGGTACAAGGAGGGGGTGTGCCGGCTGCAGTTTCTTCCGGCAAACTGCCAGGGCCCCCTGCAGGAGATTGTGGGGGGTCCCAGTGCTCGGACTCCCCTGCGATCTATAACTTATCCCCTATCCTTGGATAGGGGATAAGTTATTTTTCACTAGACTACTCTTTTAAATGATGAAGATATAGATAGCGCTGTCACCCTGTATTTCAGTGTAAATGACATAGGCACAGCACATAGTATTATTCCTTATCTATTTTATAGTACTGATAGCACTGTCTCCACATCTCCTCCTGGTAAAGATGAAGGTATACAGACAGTACTGCCTCTTCAAGTAAACTATGGAGACATAGGGGAAGATTTATCAAAACCCGTGCAGAGGAAGAGTCATGCAGCTGCCCATAGCAGCCAATCAGCTTACTTCTTTCATTTTTAAAGAGGCCTGTGAAAAAGGAAATAAGTAATTTGATTGGTTGCTATGGGCAACTGCACCACTCTTCCTCTACACAGGTTTTGATACATCTCCCCCATAGATCGTAAAGCATTACTATTTCACTGTAAATTATAATACTGCTTTCTTCCCTATACCTGCTAATGATATACAACTAGTTCTGCCTCCTCGTCTTGCTATACAAATGACACAAGCACAGCTAGTTCTGCTTGATTGTTTCTTCATATAATTTATTGAGGCACAGATAGTATTGTCTCCCTGTCACAGATAGTTTTCCTTCCATTCCTCTCCAGGTTATTGATGGTATGTTAATACAGATACGGTAGTACTGTATTCTTGTATAGGTGGTGAGTGATCAGACTGTAACTCGTGATTAGTATTTTGGAAAAAAAAATCCTGTTCCTAAAAAAATAACTTTAATTCTAAATTTCTTGCATTTATCCTCAATTGACCTCCGTTTACGCGCGTACAACTACTTTAGCATTTATTTAGCACATCAGGGACCGTATCCTAGAAGTCAAAAACTATAAATCTGACATTTTCTAAAACAACCAATAATTTTGTTACTTTCTAAGTTGTTATCGTTGTGCTTGAGGCAGATCCACAGCCTTCAATGAAAGAGATGCAATGAGATCTGTCTAAACTTAACTGATGACTCAGACATTTTAGAAACTCACCCTGGGACAATGCATGGCTGATAACATCTTGGCGACTTTGTGAAAATGAATTGCCGGTGGCTAGCACCGACCAAAAGATTAGGAGTTCTGCAGGCATTGTAGTTAAAACCTTAGCTGTTATTGAATTTTCTTGACAGCTCATTTGTCATTCAATATGTCAGCCTGAATATTGGATCGTACTAACCAATGAGCCGGTTTCGTTTTACAAAGCAAAACCCCACACAGCATTGTTAATAAAGACCAATTCATTCCACAAAATTACTCTCATTATTATAGTTATTGAAATTAATTCATCTTTACTCATTTCTTGGTGAGCATATGAAGGTTTTTAAATTTTTTAAGAATATTTATGTTTATTTAAATTAAAATGTATTTGTTTATTTTTCTAAATTAATGACACAAATTAATGGGCTAGCCAACATTATCTAACATCAGGACGTGCCGTAAATGTATGGCGCTACAGCAAGTAACTACATGAACAGCCATCTGCAGCGATTATATTCTTTGGTCTGCCTTATAGCAGAGTAGATCGCTGATAACACTGATCAGTGCTATGCATTTGCATAGCACTGGTCAGCATTTGCAATATAAAAATATAAATAAATAGTCCCCTGTGGGGAGTAAAAAAGTGTCAGAAAAAAAGTATAACAAAGTTTTACTAAAAGTGAAAAAGCCCCTCTCCCAATTTTAAAAAAAAGTATGCAAAAATGTTTTAATAAATCAATATATTTGTTATCGCCATGTGTGGAAATGTCTGATCTATTATAATATTATTTTAATTATCACGTTCATTGAGAAGGCTGCAAAAAGCGAAACGGGTGACAGGTTGCACTGCTGGCTAGCTACATACAGTATCTTTTTGATGGTGTGCCACAACATCTGGGAAACACTACTGTTTAGCTCTCCAAACTGAAGCAAGGTTGATTAAGGTTTCCATTATCAGTTTGTCAAGGGTCAAATGTTATTGTTAAATGCGTTTATACACAGATGTGTTTTTGTAATAACTAAGGTGCCCAAAGCTCCTAAAAGCATAAGAGACCCTTTTAAGATTTAAAAGAAGTCCCTGCTCAACTGTAGTGTCATCAGATAGCAAAGGGTGCCACAAAAAACAGTGAAAGCGTCTGGCCATGTCATGTAAACAGGCTTGTACAGCACACTGACCCAAAATACTACGCCACTCACATATGTTTGGACAGAGACATAACTTGTAGCTTCTGGTCCCCATTGCAGGTGGCAATTATAATACTGGTATGTTATGGGGCCCCTTAACCCCTTCCTACAAATGGACATATATTTATGTCCACTGCGGGCTATTAGCATCTGGGAGCCACAGCTAATGCCGGACATCGCCGTTTGGGCCGTTGTGCGGCATTAACCCTTTAGATGCCTTTAGATTTGATTGCATTATCTAAATGCAGTAAATGCTTTTACCATCTAGGTCAGCGGGCTGATTGGGACTGCCGCAGCAAAATCGTGGCATCTCGATCAGCTTAGAGGACGGCAAGAGGTCTCTTACATCCTCCTCGCTGTCTGATCGGTGCCCCAAAGCTCCAGTCCTCCATGGCAGCCAGGAACAATGGAGCACCGATAAAACTGAACAATGCTGTGCTATGGAGAAACATTAATCAGTGTATGCAATCTAAATATTTGTTGGTATAGCCCACTATGGGATCTAAGAAAAGTAAAGTAAAAAAAAATAAAAAAAAAATAAAATATATAAATATATATATATATATATATATGTATATATATATATATATATATATATATATATATATATATATATATATATATATATATATATATAGACTGACGAACAGGGAACCTTTTAAAATTGCTTTTTTTATTAAAATTATTTTAAACACTTATCGGGTGTATATATTATTGTAGATCGCACCTTAGCTGCCTTCTTCTAGCCTTCAACATAAATACTTGAAGAGACATGTATATTGCTTCTGTCTTCTATTGTATCATGTCAGGCAGGGTTCAGACTGTTCATATATCATGCGTTTTTTGCTGTGCACAGGTTAGTTGCAAGGTGGCTATGTGCAAATTATCTTCTTAACTAGGCAATCAGTTGTATCCATCAGTGTAGTGCTTTTAGGTGAGTATGTTATATACAATGTCCTCATTCACTCATAGCACTGATATATTATTGCACTGTCCACAGTCTATTATTGTACTATTAATTATTGCACATGCCACTTAGCTTTTTTTCTTCTTTTAGGAGATAAGGTGCGTCTTTTTCATCCTTGGAGCTTGGGTATGCATGTTATGCCGATCCTGTGCCGATCCTACGCGTTTCCTCTATGCGATTCTTCAGGGACCTTGTTGCGGCTTTTCAAATCTTGGCTTGCATCCTTTTGTGTAAGCGGCTCCTTTCATATGTATGGCTCTGATGCCGGCCGTACTCCAATTGATTTTCCCGCCGTGCTTTATATCCAATAACTCCTCCTTCGCTCCGCCTATTACTCTGGTCCACCAGTCTAAAGCCTGCGCATAGAACCTGCGCTCTCTATTGCCGTGGCTGGACTCTCACAGGTATGGCTAGGAGGGGAGTGTCTTCTATGCTCAGGTGTGCTGTTCAGCCCTCGTTCTGAGCTCTGGAAAGTCATTGGACAGGTAGCTTTTCTTGCGTTCCAGCTGTATTTTAACTCTTTTGTTGCTGGGTTGCGTGTTCTCATGTTTCTTTTGCTTGTATTATATATTTTTCATAGATCCTGTTGTATTATTTATTTATAGATGTTATGCTTACAACTGTTATATTTAAATTGTTTTTTCGTGGCAGATTTTTTATTGATCGTAGTCTGCTACATTTAAATTGTATACAGATATTTTTATAGACAGCTATTAGTTGTGTTATTTGATGAAACACGCGTAGAATATAAAATCATTTAAGCCCTCCGGTTTCACCGCTTCCAAGGTGAAGATCCAGAAGGCTTCTCTTTGAAGAAGCATGTTATCCCAATCACCTCCTCTGCTTGGTGAGGGTATGACTTCGATGACCTGTGCCTGAAGACCTTGTACATCACTTTGGTGATGGGAGGCAAAATGGTTCGCTACCGGAGTGTCTCGCATGTGCACTATATCCCCTACATGTTCTTGTAGCCTTCGTCTGAAGTTTCTAAAAGTTTTGCCCACATAATTTAGTGGACATGTGCATGTTAGGAGGTAAATCACCCCCTTTGTTTCGCAATTGGCAAAGTGTTTGATCTGATATTCCTTCTTTGTTACCGCACTACTAAATTTACTTCCTTTTTTAATATATGGGCACATAGTACATTTGCCACATTGGAATGTTCCATTGGGTTTAGTTGTAAGCCATCCCTCTCTGGAGGTTCTTTCAAAATTGCTAAGGACCAGTTTGTCCTTTAAATTACATCCTCTTTTGTATGTGATTTGTGGTTCACTAGGGATCAGTTTTTTTTTAAATCTCATCTAACCTTAATATGCCCCAATATTTGCTGAGGATTTGTTTTTATCTCTCTAGCTTTGTCATCGTATACCCCTATTATTCTGGATATTTCTTTTCCCTCTTTACTATCTTTTTTCTTTGGGGTCAGAAGTGAGGACCTATTTGCTTTCAGTGCTCTATGATAAGCTCTTTTTATTATTTTGTTGGGGTATCCCCTATTCCTGAGTCTGGTGCGAAGCTCACCTGCTTTACTTATATATTCATCTAGAGTGGAACAATTTCTCCTAATACGGAGGTACTGGCCCGTTGGGATTCCCTGCTTCAGTGGGCGCGGGTGGCAACTGTCCCACCGAAGCAGGGAATTCGTGGCTGTTTCTTTTCGGAACACAGTAGTTTGTACATTTCTGTCTTCTGTAACCCAAATTTTTAGATCCAGGAATACCATACTTTCAGAACTAATGGAGCTCGTGAACCTAAGTCCTAACTGATTTACATTGAGCTCCCTCACAAAGGTCTAAAATTTTTCTTTGGTGGACGACCAAATGATCAGGATGTCGTCCATGAATCTCAGCCACGCGTAGGATCAGCACAGGATCGGCATAACATGCATACACAAGTACCAAGGATGAAAAAGACGCACCTTATCTCCTAAAAGAAGAAAAAAAGCTAAGTGGCATGTGCAATAATTAATAGTGCAATAATAGACTGTGGACAGTGCAATAATATATCAGTGCTATGAGTGAATGAGGACATTGTATATAACATACTCACCTAAAAGCACTACACTGATGGATACAACTGATTGCCTAGTTAAGAAGATAATTTGCACATAGCCACCTTGCAACTAACCTGTGCACAGCAAAAAACGCATGATATACGCACAGTCTGAACCCTGCCTGACATGATACAATAGAAGACAGAAGCAATATACATGTCTCTTCAAGTATTTATGTTGAAGGCTAGAAGAAGGCAGCTAAGGTGCGATCTACAATAATATATACACCCGATAAGTGTTTAAAATAATTTTAATAAAAAAAGCAATTTTAAAAGGTTCCCTGTTCGTCAGTCTATATTAAAATCTGGGAGACCTCCAAACTAAAATAACGGGTTAACCGATCAGTGATATTATATATATATATATATATATATATATATATATATATATATCTATATATATATTACAAAAAAGTACTAAATATTTATTTACCCCTTACCTAATGAAAGTTTAACCCCCCCCCTTTCCCATTCTTCCATTTTTCAAATAAAATAAAAAACATAAACATATGTGGTATCGCTGTGTGCATAAATGTCTGAACTATTTAAATATAATGTTAATTAAACAGCATGGTCAAAGGCGCAAACAAAAAATTCCAAAGTCCAGAAATACGTATTTTTGGTCACTTCATACTAGAAAAAAGAATGAATAAAAAGCGATCAAAAGGTGCCATCAAAAGAAAAATGGTACAGATGAAAACTACAGATCATGGTGCAAAAATAATAGGCCCTCATACATCGCTATATGTGTTTTACATCGCTATATATAGAATTTTAGTAGTAAAATAAAACCTATATAAATTAGGTATCATTTAAATTTCCTGGACCTACAGAATAAAGATAATGGACCTGATTTATCATTCATCTTTAAACCCTAACTGTCTGTTTTTTCCCACAGCAGCCAATCACAGCTCAACTTTCACTTTACAAGAGCTCGTTAAGAAATAAAAGTTGAGCTGTGATTGGTTGCTGTTGAAAAAAATAAGGGGTTTCAGGCAGATTGAATAATCAGGGCCAATTTGTCATTGTTACCAAAAGGTGCCCTTGGTAGAAACGGAAGCCCCCAAAAGTTGCAGAATGGTGTTTTCTTTTTTATTTTTTTTCAATTTTGCCTTACAAATAATTTTCTGTTTGTTTCACTGTACATTTGGAGGAAAAATGAATGATGTCATTTAAAAAGTACAATTGGTGATGCAAAAAATAAGCCCTCATACCGGTTTTAATATGGAAAAATAAAAGAGTTATGACCTTGTTGCTACTGCTACCTTTGCACACCCTATAGCTACGCCTCTGTTTCTGTTATATTGGTTTATGTATTAATCTTTGCTCTAATAATAAGGGCAGATATTTTGAGGTTTATATGTAGTTTTTGTGTGTTATCTTCTTAATGGCTATAAATATGTAATATATATTTTTTATGTTATACTGTACAATTGAGTCTCTGTACAATATAATTTCTTTTATCCCTTTACACGCTTTTGTTGGTGTGCTTTCTTTACCAGATCCTCTCTTAGAAGCTGAATTGAGATATCACTATTATTATGATTTCTAATAATATTATAAAGAAAACCACTTCATATGGGATCATCCTTGCACTATATTAATAGCAGTTTTAGTATGTCAGTGTTTATAATCACCTGGTGGTATTGTACATTTACAGGTATACAGGTACAGCAACTGTATTAGTGTTACTTTAAGAGAGAAATGCCCGCCCAGTGGAAAGCCTGTGATGGGAGCTGAGTGACCCGATCCTCTGCGGTGAGTGCAGGACGCCTGTCCTTTTCTGTTATCTCATTTAAATATTAACTGTGACCGAATCGGCCTAATTTTTTTTGCTAGGATGAGAAAGGTTCCAAGAAAAGGATCACATTCTATGTCCCTCTACCCTCTTTTGCTTATAATAGTGAGAAATGGAGAAGGCGATGGAAAAAGGTGGAAAAGAAAAGAGGGAGTGGAATTGGATAGTTGGTTTGTCGGGAAATATCCTTGCTTAACTTATGTGCAGAACAGGCTCTACTGCCTTTAAGGTACATGTAGCTTGTTACCATGTACTTTAACCAATATATTCCCAACAAACAAGCTAATAGTGAAAACCGTAATTTTGCTTTCTTCGAGACAGAAGGCAGCACAGAAGGGATATTCCCGTCCTCTTTTATTCCCGATAGGACCGCCAACCTAAAAAGAACTCAAATATGCATCAGCCAATGGTACGTGGACATACCTTACATATCACCTGCACACCTGTGCCTGCTTGCGTTAATAACTAGACACTTTTCTGATTTGCAAAATATGCATTTATTGGGTGGGTATATATGTGCTGCCTTCTGTCTCGAAGAAAGCAAAATTACGGTAAGTATACAAGTTTCACTTTCTTCTATAACATACGGCAGCACAAAAGGGATGCTCGCTAGCAGACAACATAAAATGGGAGGGTTTAATCTTGCAATACTGCAGACAAAACCCCAGAACTGAAGACTGGACTCTGTGCCTGGATGTAAAGCCTGTAATGGTTGGTGAAGGTGGAGGACGTTGACCAGGAAGCAGCATTGCAAATGTCGACCAGCGGCACTTGTGCTCTCTCCGCCCATGAAGTTGCAGCAGCCCTCGTGGAGTGTGCCCTTAAAGGAAAAGGAGGATCCAAACCTTCAGACTTGTAGGCTTCTATGATGGTGGTTTTAATCCATCTGGCCAAGGTGTCTTTAGCCGCCTTCCTGCCTTTCCTCGGACCGGCAAACTGGACGAAGAGGTTTTCTTCCTGACAAAAATTCTCCACCCTGTTCAAATAATGTAACAGAACTCTTTTGATATCCAGCGACTGAAGATTATCTTCATCCTCAGCGGGAGAAAAAACTGGCAAAAAAACTTCTTTGTTTATATTTGCATCTGACATTACTTTAGGCACGAAGGAGGGTACGGTTCTGAGTAGTACACCTTGTGGAGTGAATTTAGTGTAAGGAGATTTAGAAGACAATGCTTGAAGTTCTCCCAGGTGCTTAGCAGAGGTGACAGCAACAAGGAACAGGGCTTTGTAGGAGACCCATTTAATATCTGCTTCTTGAATTGGCGCAAACGGAGGTTGGGTAAGCTTCTTTAGCACGAGAGAAAGATCCCAGGAAGCCACCCGGGGTTTCATAGTTGGCCTAAGATTCTTGAGAGCTTTGAAGAACCTAGTGATAAGTGGCTGCTTGGCAAATTTTCCATCAGTGAAAGCATTTATGGCTGTCACATGCACACGGAGCGTATTCGGTTTTAGCCCCTTTAAGAAACTGTCTTGCAAGAACTGGAGGATGACTGGTAAGGAGGTCTCCTTTTTCCACCTTCCAAGACAAAAATTTTCTCACTAATTTAGAATAGAGCAGATTTGTAGAAGGCCTGCGAGCGGACAGCAGCGTCTCAATTACATCTTCTGATAAGCCTCTGTTTCTAAACTTCTGCCTCTCAAACTCCATACTGTTAAATGGAGGCGATCGAGATGAGGATGGAACAGATCCCTCTAGAGCAGTAGATCGTGATGGAGAGGCAACTTCCAGAAGTTCCCGCCGGACAGGCGGAGCAGGAGCGGGAACCAATCCCTGCGAGACCAGAAGGGAGCTATGAGCAGAATGGATGGTTTGTCAATCAGTATCTAGTTCAGCACTCGACTCAAGAGGGGAACTGGTGGGAAGAGGTAGATGTATAACCCTCTCCAGCTCATTGTGAGAGCATCTATGAGATCTGGATGATCCCGAGTGTAAAGAGAACAGAATTTGCGAAGCTTCCTGTTTTCTCTGGTGGCCATCATGTCCCACTGGGGACAACCCCACTTGCTGATGATCTGGGAAAAATACTTCGGATTCAACTCCCACTCGTTGGGGTCCAGAACTTGCCTGCGTAGAAAATCGGCTTGAAGATTTGATTCTCCTCTTATGTGGACTGCAGACAGGGCATGAAGATGCGGCTCGGCCCAGCTCATTAACATTCTGCACTTGTTTTGCAGAGCTGGAGACCTTGTGCCGCCTTGCTTCCCTAGATAATAGACTGACACAGAGTTGTCTGACTGTGTCAGCACTGGAAGGTTCTTGAGCAGAGGTGTGAAGTGCATAACTGCTAACCTGATGGCCCTCAGCTCTTTCAGATTGGAAGAAAAAAGTTGTTCTTTTGGAGACCACTGTTGTTGGACCCAGCGGCCATTGTAGTGGGCTCCCCAACCATTCTTGGAGGCTCCCCGAGACAAATTTTCTTTCTTTAGCCATCACGAGTGTGGTTTCATAGACACAAGGGGGCTGAAAGATGATTCGGACAGCGATCCCAGGCTGCTAGAATCTCTGCTTGAAGCTCTCTTATGTGCACTTTCGCCCAAGGCACAGCTTCTATGGACGATGTCATGAGGCCCAAGACTTTCATGGCTGACCTGATAGTGACCGTCGGTGTCTGAATTAGATAGGTCACCTGCTGGATAATAGCGGTCTGTTTCTCTGGAGGTAGAAAAACTTTCTGGCTGACGGAGTCTAGAATGAGACCGAGAAAGCGCTTCTGTCTTGAAGGCACAAGATCTGACTTTGCTTCGTTCAGAATGAAACCGCACTCTTGAAGAAGGCTGAGAGTGGTCTGGAGCTGACTGGCTATTAGATCTTGAGAAGCCGCAATCAGCAGCCAGTCGTCCAAATAAGGTAAGATCTGGATCTGCTGAAGTCTGAGAGCTGCAACAATAGCGATCGCCACTTTGGTGAATACCCTCGGAGAAGATGACAGGCCGAAGGGTAGAGTTCAGAACTGGAAGTGTTGCACTACTCCTTGCTGGACGACGGTGACTCTTAGAAACCTTCTTGAGTCCACATTTATGGGGACGTGCAGATATGCGTCCATAAGATCCAGTGAAATCATCCAGTCGTCTTTCTGCAAGATATTTGTGGCAGACTTTACAGTGTCCATGCGGAACCTTTCTTTCTTTAAAAAGCGATTTAGGAATCTTAAATCGATTATTAGCCTCCATTTTGGCTTGGGGACTGGGTTGGGGACTGGGAAGACTGGTGAGTAAACCCCTTGACTGCGCTGTTCAATAGGAACGGATTCTAAAGCGTTCTTCCTTATGAAGTCTTGAAGGAGAGACTGTACTACTGTGCTGGCTCTGTTCTCAAGAAATCTCTCTTGTGGGGGAGAAAGAAAATTTAGACTGTACCCTATTGAGACAATCTCTAGGATCCAACTGTCCATGGTGATCTTCTGCCTCGCTTCCTGAAATCTCCCTCCGACCGTGTCATCTGGCCTGGCGTCAGAACTCTGACTTTGATTGTTTAGCATCTGGCTGTCTCTTCTTGCTACCACCCTGGTAGCGACGATAGTATCACAGAACGGTCTTCTTCTGAAGTTTGACTTTCTAAACTTGAAGGGATGAAAAGGTTTCTTTTTGTCTTCTACAGGAAAAACCATCTCCTTCGTCTCCTTACCTGGCTCAGAATTTGCGGGAAACCCCATACGGCCGAAAACGAAGCCGACCGGAGGCTGCAGTTCACTCCGGTCGGCTCAAAGACTTGCATTAAATACGGTTCCCGAATACGGAGTGCGGGCGCCGCGATTAAGCCCCGCCCCCTCCTCCAAACCGTATATGGGAACCGTATTTAAGAAAACGTGGTGTGAACCCAGCCTTAGACTTCTCCCTGGATGTTTCAACAATATCTTTTACGGCTCTAATTAACTTATCCGCATTCTCTTTTTTAAACAGAAAAAAATCCTCTGCCACTGACTCCTCAGGTTCCGACTCTGACGTGTGGGAAGAGCTACTAGAGCCAGATGAGGACGATTCACGGACCTCTACATTATCACTTAACTTGTGCTTCTTGGCAGCACACTTAGAAGTGGAGCTGAACTTCTCTTTAAACCATGAGAAAAAGTCCTTAGCTACCTCCAAAAACGCCGACGTCTCATGAGGCTTAGCGCATTTCTCACAAACAGTAGAATTAGCGTCAGGGGGTAGACGTTGTAAACAACTCACGCACCTGGCTCTGCGTCCCTCCGAAACAGGTCTCAGGTGGCCCTTGCAGATGTCACAGAAGTCACCTCTCAGGTCATCAGGAATCGGCTGTTCACAGGATCTGCATAACCTATGTTTAGACTTGGACTCCCTTTTGCGGCTTGACATCTATAGAAAAACAAGGCATGAGCATAGGGGAATTGGCTAAAGAACATGAGCATTACCCCAACTCAATGATTGCCCCAATACAATTAAATATCCAATAGGGTAAGGAGCAAAAGCACCTGCACCTAGAGCACATCATTGACATACAGGCACTTCCCAGGTTAAGGGAGAGCACTACCGCAGCTCCCATACAGCACTGTCAGTGATCCTGGCACTAGATGTCCCCCAAACATACCGCCCAGTAGTGCAATACAAATCTTACCTTAACAGGCAAGAACCTACCTGTTTTTAAATATGCCGCCCGTCAATGCAGTCCAGCCGCGGTGCATCACTGGGAGTTCCGGTCTCCCGGACGTCACTTCCGGTTTCGGCCTGAACACTGCGGAGTACAGCCATGGGTCGGAAGCACCATAGCAGACACAGACGCCGCACCGGAGGACAGCAGACAACAGGTAAGACTTACCAAAGCTAGAAGGACGGGTTGGCCACTACTGGGGCACATCAGTAAGGGGGAACCGTCACCCCAAGATGCAAAGCGCTCCCGGAGAGAGCGCAGGGGGCAGATGTACTTACCAGGCCCCCAGTACAGAACGCTCCTCCTGTTGTGCAGGCTTCTAAAGGGGGAACCATCACCCCAAGGTCTCCATCCACAGCCTCCAGATCATGAAACGTTACGGAGGGGCACAACACCTGCTTTGAGCCACTAAAGGGGAACTCTTACTATAGCTCGGGTCACCCTCATGGGCAGCAAGGAAACGCAGGGCACCAGGCAGACCAGGGTTACCCACATTGGTCCTCAGCAACAGCTGGAGGCACTGGTGCAAACCACAACTTTCATTAAGATCCATATTTTTTCTCCTTTAGACCTGAAAGGAAAAGAGAAAAAAACGCATTAAAGGTGGGCAGAGGGGTGTGAAAACACCACCTACCAAGAAGAAAAGAGGACAGAAAAAAACACAAACAGGCAAAGGTGTACAGGTGATATGTAAGGTATGTCCACGTACCATTGGCTGATGCATGTTTGAGTTCTTTTTAGGTGGGCGGTCCTATCGGGAATAAAAGAGGCCGGGAATATCCCTTCTGTGCTGCCGGATGTCGTAGAAGAAAGTCCTTCTACAATTTCGTTTCCATCAATTGCAGTGTGGACATAAAGGCTGATAACTGCTTTCTTCAGTCAGTCAAATAGGTGCTGTACAATGAGTATATAAATAAATTAAGGTTAGGAAGTTATACTAAATGTTTTAATGGACTTTTTTTGAAGAACACTGCAGTAAGTCTTTCCAAGGTGTCAACATTTTGATAACTGATAACTGGGAGCAACAGATATTCAATAAATATACTGTAGATATTTTGGATTTGAATATTTCTTGTGCTTAAAACTTAGGCAAACTGTCTATTTTTCTCACAGAAACCAGTGACAGCTTATGTTTCAAAACAATAGGCCGCCAGCATGTGTATAATTTCTAGTCCACAGAAAACATCTTTCATGGTCAGTTCTTGGGTTCCCAAAGACGAATACATTCTGCATGCCCTGGGCAGCTGCCTCTTCTGCCAAATCATAGTTCATCTGCTCCTGTTTAATAAAGAGCTGTCATTCATTTAGATTCCACTAGTAAAACATGCTGTTTCCTGCTCCTTCCTATATCCATCATCTATATCAGATATGCTCCCATGGAAAAGCATATTAATAGAATCAAATGTCCTTAAAGGAAAACTGACAGTAAACTCCCCCCCCCCCCCCCCCCCGCACTAACCAGAGGTACTGGCTGGTAGTGCGGGGGATGCTGATCAATATTCTGCATACCATGCCCGGATCTGCCCCGCCGTTCGCCCGTTATCTTCATTTTTCTGGATATGCAAATGAGCTGCTAACTGATATCTTCCTTTCTTCTGGATATGCAGTTAACGGGTGAACTGCGGGGCGGATCCGGGCATGGTAGGCAGCCTATTGATCAGCGTCCCCCTCACTACCAGACAATACCTGATTAGTGCGGGGGGAGTTTACTGACAGCTTTCCTTTAAACCAGTTACCAAACCCAGTTTGTTACAGCAGCTGAAAAATGTACCGGTATTATTATTTTATTAAAAGGGTTATCATAAAACAGAAGCTTGATAAACATGTAAGAAAACAGACCAGATGGTACAAACTTTATTATGTAATATTTAGATTTTCTTCATTTTGTTCAGCAGTATAGTAGTAAAATGTGAACATAATTCTTAAAGGGTCCCTCCAGTGCAATTCAGGCATCCTGGGCTGAACAAGCCAGACAGAAGCCATTTCTGACCCATATTTGTACCTAAATTGGTTGTCACTCTCCTTCATCACATGGATGGAGGGCTGTTTTTTATTGTTAACTAGCTGAGTACCTGGCGCTGCCTGTTTTTTCCTACCAGAAACTTTTGGGGGAGGAAAAGAAACAAAGGAGGAAGCTTTTGTCCTAATATCCCATCCTTAAATTCTGACCCCATATCTCCTCCTCATATGCCGACCCCAAATCACCTCCTCATATCCTGACCTCCTATCCCATGCTCCTATCTTGACCTCATATCGCATCCTAATATCCCATCCTCCTATCCTGTTTTTATATCCCATGCTCATATCCCGACCTCATATCCCAACCTTGTATCCTGTCCCTATATCCCGTCCCCATATTCCGTCCCCATATCACGTCCTCATATCCAATCCTCATATCCTGTCCTCATATCCACACCTCATATCCCGTCCTCATATCCCATCCCCATATCTAATGCTTATTTCTAATTCATATATCGCGTCCTCAGGTGGGGCTGAGTTGTGATGAAGATATTATAAGCTGAAAATAAAAGGGGGTGCGGCATAAATGGTGGTCATGTCTTTGTGAGATGGGGCGTGGAATGTGGGGAGGGTGTGGCTTGCCAGACTGATGCATTCACCAGGAGATGCAGAATGGAGCTTGTGGAGTAAGGCACCAGAAGTCCTATATACTTGCATGGGACTTGAAACAAAAACCCCATCCTTCACATATGAGGGAAGGTTAGGGGTTAATTTAGCTATTATATATTTTTATTTGACATATAAGTGACATGTGACCAAATATTATCGAAATATCTCCAGCCGTACAGAGGTTATGCTGTAACACACATCTCCCGTAGATTTGCATTGGACTTTAAACAAAAACGAAGACCCTCTCAAATGAGGGTAGGTTAGGGTAAAATTAACTATCCTATATTTTTAGTGGACATACATGTGACCAAGTATTAGCGAAATATCTCCAGTTGTTTGGAAGTAACATATATTTCCCACAGACTTGTATGGGACTTTAAACAAAAACATCAACTCCCGCAAATGGGGGTGGGCAAGGGTTAATTTACCTATTCTATGCTTGTTGTTGACATATTAGTAACATGTGTTCCAAGTTTCATGTTAATATCTTCAGCCATTTGGAAGTGATGCTGGAATATACACACATACAGTACATACACACACACATTGAGTTGTATATATCTACTAGCTGAGTACCCGTGTCGCCCGTTTTTTTCTTCCTAATCCTTGTTGGGGAGGAAAATAAACAAAGGAGGAAGCTTTTGACTTCATATGCCATCTTCATATATTATTGTCAGATCCTGTCCCCATATCCTGTCCTCATATCTCAACCTCATATCCCGTCATCATATCTTGACCTCCTATCCTGACCTCCTATCCCGACCTCATATCCTGTCCTCATATTCTGTCCTCATATCCAGACCTCCTATCCCATCCTCCTATCTCGACCTCATATCCCCTCATCATATCTCGACCTGCTATCCCGACCTCATATTCCATCCTTATATCTCGACCTCAAATCCCATCCTCATATCCCGACCTCCTATCTCAACCTCATAACCCATCCTCATATTCCAACTTCCTATCCTGTCCTCCTATCTTGACCTCATATCCCGACCTCATATCCTGACCCCATATCCCGTCCCGTCTTTGTGAGATGGGGTGTGGCTTGCAAGCCGGAATGACACATTCACCAGAAGATGCAAAGCGGAGCTTGTGGAGTAAGGTACTGGAAGTCCCATTTACTTGAATGGGACTTAAAACAAAAACCTATCTTTTATATAAGGGTGCAGGTAAGGGTTAATTTAACTATCATATATTTTTATTTGACATATAAGTAATATCTGTACCAGGTATTAAATATTAAATATCTCCAGCCATACAGAAAGTATGTGGGAACATACATTTCCCATTGATTGCATGGGACCTTAAACAAAAACCCTGACCCTCACAAATGGGGCTAGTTTAGGGTTAAATTAACTATCCTATATTTTAAGTGGACATATAAGTAACATTTGACCAAGTATTATCAAAATATCTCCAGCCGTTTGGAAGTTATGCTGGAACATATATTTCCCATAAACTTTGTATGTAAACCAAAAATCCAGACCCTGGCAAATGGGGGTGGGTAAGGGTTAAATTACCTATCCTATGTTTTTTGTTGATATATAAGTAGCATGTGACAAATTTCATGTTAATATCTTTAGCCGTTTGGACGTGATGCTGGAACATACACACACACACACACACAAACACACACACACACATACATACACACCTTGAGTTTTAAATATATATAGATATAATAGCTGAGTACCTAACGTTGCCCGTTTTTTTCCTTCCTAAACCTTGTTGGGGTGGAAAATCAACAAAGGAGGAAGCTTTTCACTTTATATCCCATCCTCATATATTGTTGTCAAATCCCAACCCCATATCCCACTCTCATATCTCGACCTCATATCCTGTCCTCATATCCAGTCCTCATATCCTGTTCTCATGTCCCGTCCTCCTATCCCGTCCTCCTTTCTCGACCTCATATCCTGTTCTCATGTCCCGTCCTCCTATCCCGTCCTCCTTTCTCGACCTCATATCCTGTCCTCACATCTCGACCTCAAATCCCATCCTCATATGCTGTCCTCACTTCCCGTCGTTATGTCCCATCCTCATATCCTGTACTCAGGTGGGACTGATTTGTGATAAAAATATTGTAAGCTGAAAATAGAAGGGGACGTGGCTTTGTGGGACTGGGCGTGATTTGCAAGCCATATTCTGTCCTCATATCCCTACCTCGAATCAAGTCCTCCTATCTCGACCTCATATCCTGTCCTCATATCCTGACCTCATATCCCATCCTCATATCCCGTTCTCATAGCCCGACCCCATATCCCGACCCCACATCCCGTCCACACATCCCGTACCCATATCTCGACCTCATATCTCGACCTCATATCCCGTCCTAATATCCCATTCTCCTATCCCGTCCTCCCATGTCAACCTCATATCCCATCCTCCTATTTTGACCTCATATCCAGTCCTCACATGCTGTCTTTTAGATAAGGGTGTAGGTAAGGGTTAATTTACTCAAATGGTCAGAAACAGACTCCATGAGGGTGGTATGAGGGCCCGACATTCAAAGGCGGGGATTGAGCTTAAAGCCCAACACCGTGCTGGACATTTGGCATTTGCCAGAGACCACCAAGACTGGCAAATTCGCCACTGGCGCCCTGTGCTCTTCACAGATGAAAGCAGGTTCACACTGAGTACATGTCACAGAGTCTGAAGATATCACGGAGAACGTTCTGCTGCCTGCAACATCCTTCAGCATGACTGGATTGACAGTGGGTCAGTAATAGTGTGGGGTGACATTTCATTGGAGGGACCGCACAGCCCTCCATGTGCTTGCCAGAGGTAGCCTGACTGCCATTAGGTACAGAAATCTGATCCTCAGACCCCTTGAGAGACCATATGCTGGTGCGGTTGGCCCTGGGTTCCTCCAAATGGAAGACAATGCTAGACCTCATGTGGCTGGAGTTTGTCAACAGTTCCTGCAAGAGGAAGGCATTGATGCTATGGACTGGCCCACCCGTTCCCCAGACATGAATTTGATTGAGCACATCTGGGACATCATGTCTTGCTCCATCCACCAACGCTATGTTGCACCATAGACTGTCCAGGAGTTGGTGGATGCTCTAGTCCAGGTCTGGGAGGACATCCCCCAGGAGACCACCACATCAGGACATACCCAGGCATTATAGGGAGGTCATATGGGCACCTGGAGGCCACACACTACTGAGCCTCATTTTGACTTGTTTTAAGGACATTACATCAAAGTTGAATCAGCCTGTAGTGTGGTTTTCCACTTTGATTTTGAGTGTGACTCCATATCTAGACCTCCATGGGTTGATAAATTTGATTCCCATTGATAATTTTTGTGTGATTTTCCTGTCAGCACATTCAACTATGTAAAGACGAAAGTAATTCATACGATTAATTCATTCATTCATTCAGATCTAGGATGTGTTATCTAGGAGCAGTGTATATTTCCCATAGACTTGTATGGGATGTTAAACAAAACCCTGATTCTGGCAAATGCGGGTGAGTAAGGGTTAAATTACTTATCCTATGTTTGTTGTTGGCATGTGTGCCAAGTTTCGTGTTAATATATTTAGCTGTTTGAATGTGATGCTTAAAACATAGACACACACACATTGGGGGAAATTTATCAAGTTTTTCGTAGATTGGTTTGGTTGGTTTAAATTTGGTGCAATTGCACCAAATTTACCATACTTGTGCAAGGCACATGATAAATTTTGTGCAAAACTCTAAATTCCCATACAGTTCTATTTTTACACCTGAGCTGCACCTCACAGGAAAAGTGGACAGTGAGATTTTGTTTTAATGCTTTGAGGCCAGGATTCCATTGAGGTTTTTTGTCCACCAGCAAAAACGCCGGAAAAACTGTCACAGCTTTTTCCTGCATTTTGTCAGTTTTTCTTGCTTTTTTTCTTGCCTTTTGCTGGTGTTTGGAAACAGTCGTTTTTGTACCCTGTGGTAATTTTTTTCACTTCCTTCAGGGTACCACTCCATGGGTCGAATGCAGAGCGCCTGGCCAACGGAGTGTAAGGAGGTGAGGAGTCATGTAAGGCATATACATATACATGGTGCAGAGCATCACCACTTACCTCTGCTGGCTGTATAGTATACAGGGGTGCATAGTGTTCCCATATATACTATACACGAGCCCACCAAAGAAAGAGTTAACCCACGCTGCTGCTGAGAAGTTCTGGGTTAAGCCTTTGTGCGATATAATGTGTATACAGCTGTCTATAGATGACTGTATATACAGGATACAGTAGGCAAACATCAACAATTGAAGGCTCCCTGTCTCCCAGGGGAGAGCAACATAAATGTACTAACCTTTTTTGTTTGTTTTTTCTTCTCATTTTAGATACATGAATGTGGAGGACTACGTCAGATTCGGTGGATTGCGACGATGAACAGCGTTTTTTTTAAAAGTCAATAAAAGGGTTAACGAGGGCTGTGGTGGAGTGTTTTTTAAAATAAAAGATTGTTTCAATGTGCTTTATTTTTTATAATTTAATTTTCAGGCTTAGTAGTGGAAGCCGTCTTGTAGACAGAATCAATTACTAAGCCAGGGCATAGTGTTAGCCCCAAAATCAGTTAGCGCTAACCCCCAATTTTTACCCCGGTACCCACCACCACATGGGTTCCGGGAAGAGCCAGTACCGACAGTCCCGAAGTGTCAAAAATGGCGCCCTTGGGCCTAGGCGGTAACAGGCTGGTGTTAATTTAGGCTGGGGAGGGCCAGTAACAAAGGTCCTCACCCACCCTCGTAACGTCAGGCTCTTGCTGCTTGACTGGTATCTGTCTGAAACTGAATAAAATGGGGGAACCCCACACTTTTTTTTATTTATTTCTTTAAAAAAAGCATACGGTTGGTATCAGTCAGATACCAACCAAGCAGCAACAGCCTGACGTTACCAGGGTGGGCGAGGACCATTGTTACTGGCCCTCCCCAGCCTAAAAAATGCCAGCATGTTACCGCCTAGGCCAAGTAGCGCCATTTTTTATGCTCCGGGCTTGTTGGTACTAGCTCTAACTGGCACCTTTGTGGCAGGGAGTCCTGGGGTAATAATTAGAGGTTATCGCCAGCTGATTTTGGGGCTAACGCTAAGCCACGGCTTAGTAATGGATTCCGTCTATAAGACAGCTTCCACTACTAAACCTGAAAATTCAATTTTATGTCAAGGCAGGAGACTTTCCATTATTGCATTTAACCTTCTTTACTGGACTCAACAGCAAAATAGTTAAAATAGAAATAAAGACAAAAAACTTGAAATGCAACCAAGTGTGCTGTATATGTAGACAGCCAATCAGGATATAGACAGGTAATATAACCAGGTGTAACATTAGCTCCTCCTCTTTCTTTGCTGCTCAGTAGTTCAGATAAGTGTATACCTCATTGCTCTCCACAGTTTGTATACAATATTCTTATTTCCTTATTAAATATTATTTATTTTCTTACTATTACATATATTTTTCCCTTTCTTCTTCAAATACATATTTCTCAGCATATATATTATCATATTTCTTTATTTTCTCCTTCTTCCACATATATACTCATATCTATATTCCGATAATTTTCTCCCTTTTTTACCCTTCTGACTTATCCTATATATTTACATATATTTATGTATTTACATATAACTTGCATTCAACGGCGTTTCGGCATGAGCCCCGCTTTCTGCCCGAGCCCTGCAGTCCAGCGCGCGCTCTCTCCCTTCATCTTTGTGACGCAGTTGTTTTACAGCTCCGACTCGCGAGATCTCACGTCAATTGGTACTCAGTTGAAGTGATTCCTGCCCTTCGTGTCAGTCCCATTATACCTCACTGACACGATCGGCAGCTTTCCTGTAACCGCTCTGACTAACCTACTACAGTATTGTATTATAGCCTGTACTGCCCTCTGGTGTTCTTAATTCATTTTTGGTTCATATTTTACCTTATAAAATATTTCTTCTCTCCATAATTATTATATATATTTTACCAAATCAATTTATTCATAATTTTAATTAATTTATTCTATTTATTATTACCTAATTTATTAATAATGTAATAACTTATTTATTAATTTATTTATTTACACTGTGTATATATATTTTTTAATATACACATTATCTATATACCTATATTATATAACTATCTATAATTGTATCTATAATTGCTAATATATATAAAGTGTCTTCTGAACAACCTAGAGAGACCAATTATTTATCTGAAGACTAAGTTCAGAATTTAGTGGACCAGTCAGTGTCCCGCTCAGTTAACTTTGCTATGAAGAGTGCTATAGCATCTATGCTAAATCTGTTACCATGGCAATTACACAGAATATTCCTTCTCAGGATGTACCTGCTACCCCTGACATATTTTGGTCTGCAGATGACTCTCCCTCAAATGTTCATAGGAATATTGTTATACACCGCAAATCCACTCTTAAGAGGCATTTACAAAGAGATGACCATGCTTCCCATAAAACAAGGAAGTTAGTCCTTACTAGGACTGGTCAGGACCATATTGAAGGCTTGCAACCATCCTGCAGCCATGTGACCGGTGTTACACAGACACACCCTGTACCCTCAACCCGTGAGGAGGTAATTAATAAATGGGTTCAAAAAGCCTCAAAATGTGTAAAAACCCAACTCGTTTGTAGAACCAGAATCAGATTCTGACAATGATTCTGACTACTGTGATGTATGTGACCCCTCTTTTGGTCCAGAGGACTCTGAGGGAAGTGATAATATTTGATGAAGGTGCTAATATTGCACCTACCATATTAGACAGCATGGGTAACCCATTCTTTGACCCAGCCCACATTAAACACCCTAGATCGGGTGAATGGATACCCAATCCCCAGGTATCACAATTTTTATCTACCTGGAAGAGGAAGAATTTAGACAGGAAAACTTGTAATAAATTGAGAGCTGAATGTCCTCGGCACACCCTTCCTGGTGAAGTGGCCCAAACTCCAGATTTGGACCCCATTTTAGTCCGCTATCTATTAAAGTCTGGCTCCAATCCGAAAAAAAGCGTGCCAGGAAAAATTTTGGGATTTATTGGGGCCCCTAACAAAAATTATGGACCTGATCAAAGAAGCTATTACATAGATGTTTCAGTTCTCTGGGGATGGGCTCAAAGAACAATATGCTTTTTTGGAAATGCTAACCCAGCACTCTGCGCTGAGAGACGCAGATCCATATTTCTGAAACTACACCCCCAACTTACACATCTGGCCAATTTTGAACCCTCCACTACTAATGAGGGTATGCTCTTTGGTGAGAAATTTATAAAAGAAATTAGCAAATATGTCGGGCTGTTCTCTTCATTGGACAAAGCCCAGGCCTCATTAAAACGAGTATTTTCTAATAAGATTTTTGGACGGGCTGGGAAAAGAAGGGATCATTTCCCCAGCCATTCCTATAATTATAGACCCTAACAAAAGGTTTCCTTCCAAACGGATAGATCCCCTGCCCCAGCCCCTACATGCCAACCTCCTCCATTCTTCACCTATAGGGGATGCCCCTGGAGGACCAGAGGGCAACGTGGGCAATCTTCATCCACCCGTTCCAGACCTGCATCAGGTAAGTCTACCTCTACAGAATTTTCCCATCTTCCTGTGGGCGGAAAACTCATACATTTTTTCAAATATTGGAATATGATTTCTTCCTATCACTGGATACTCAACACCACTCAGGGTTATTTGATGGAATTTATATCCATTCCCATACAATCCACCCTTCCTCATCCAATTCAGTTTTCATTGGAGGATCAATTCCTAATAGAGGAAGAGATAAAAGATCTACATGAAAAAAATGCTATTCTACCAGTTCCCCTCCGTTCCCAGGGCTATATCAGCAATCTCTTTCTTGTAAAAAAGAAATACAGAGGTTACCAACCAGTTATAAATTTTAAAATGTTGAACAACTTGTTACAGTGAGCGCTCCAGTCCCCGCTCCTGGACCGGAGCGCTCACTGCCTCTGTCCCGGCCCGCAGCGTCCCTGCGCGTCCCGGTCAGACACGCTGACCGGGAGCGCATAGTTAACCCCGACGGGGATGCGGTTAGCATGGCGGGAGATCCCTGCACACGCGCCGCATCCCGATGCTGTCCCCTACCTCCTGCGGCTCCACGTGTCTTCTCTGTTCCCCGGCGCGGGCGTCCACGCTCTCTAGGGCGTGCGCGCGTCGGCTTCATGAAATTTAAAGGGCCAGCGCACCATTGATTGGTTCCTGGCCCAAAGTGACCTATAAATGTTCCCTGCCCCTTACTGCCCTTGCTGGATCTTTGTGCCTTGTGCCAAGAGAAAGCGTTCCTTATTGTTATAGTGTTTCCCTGCCTGTTGCCGACCCGTTGCCCGTGACCATCGCCTCTGAACCCGTGCTGCCTGCCTTGACCTGTTGCCAGTGACTATCGACTCTGAACCTGTGCCGCCTGCCCTGACCTTTGATACGTCTGACTACGCTTCTGCCTATTCCTCCTGTACCGTGTCTATCTCAGCAACCAGAGGAGTTGAGTCACTACCGGGTGTAACGACCTGGGGGCTACCTGCCGCAGCAAGACCATCCCGCTTTGTGGCGGGCTCTGGTGAAGACCAGTAGCTCCTTAGACTCCGCTCCCCCAGTACGGCCCACGCCATCACTCCTCTGGTCCAGTGGATCAACCTCCTGCCACCAGTCCGGACCGTTACACAACTATGTTCTTTACAGACACTTCAAAATGGAATGTATCAATCTTCTGAGAAATCTTCTCCTACAAGGAGATTGGTTGGTAAAAATCGACCTTGTAGATGCCTACGTAACAGTTCCCATACATACCTCTTCTCAAATTTTTCTCCAGTTCATATGGAACAATCAAAAATGGCAATTCACATGCCTTCCATTTGGTCTTTCATCAGCCCCATGGTGTTTCACTAAACTATTGAAACCAATAGTGACTGCTCTTCGATCCCGTGGTGTTCATCTGATAATATATCTAGACAACATCTTAATCATGGCCCATTAGCTTAGCTTTGCTCTTCTATCCAATCTAGGGTTCTTAATCAATTACGACAAATCTATTCTGACCCCTTCAAAAGAAATAAAATTTTTAGGATTTATCAGCAACACTCAATCAACTATATTGAGTCTACCTACGAAGAAATTGAAGACGATACGAAATGAAATCAGATCTCTTTTCAACAAGGATCGCATATCCCTAAGATCCATAACTCGGATGGTGGGCCTTCTTTCGGCTTCGATACAGGCAATATTTCCAGCACCTCTACACTACAGAGCCCTTCAACGTCTAAAAATTCATCATTTAAAAGGAGGTTTAGGATATTCGGACAAAATTCACCTATCCTCAGAAGCCAGAGAATAACTTCTCTGGTGGTTACATCACATTCAAGATTGGAATGGCAAAACAATCTTCAGTGCCAAACCGGATCTCATCTTGGAATCCGACGCGAGCCTCTCGATGGGGCTCTGGTTGCGGATCCCTCTCTTCAGGAGGAAAATTGTCCTCTTCAGAGACCCTTCTCCATATCAACTGCTTAGAACTGGCATGCTTTTTTGCCCTGAAAGCCTTTGCAAAGGACATGTCTCATTGTTGCATACTTCTTCGTAGGGACAATATTTCGGCAGTCCAATATGTCAATCGCCTCGGAGACACCAAATCCAAACTATTAGCCAATTTCGTCAAAGATCTATGGCATTTTTGCCTAGACAAAGACATTATTCTACAAGCTGAATACCTTCTGGGTCTTTCCAACACCATTGCAGATTGGAATTCCCGTCACTTGATGGACTTCAGCCATTAGAAATTGGACTCTCATTTTCCAAGAAATCAATTCTCTTTGGGGTCCATGCCACATGGATCTTTTCGCATCCCGCCTCAATCGTCAACTTCCAATCTTTTTCAGTTGGCGCCCTTATCTGGAAACTTCGGGTGTGGACGCACTCCTTCAGATCTGGCCCCCAGAAATACTTTATGCATTCCCTCCATTTGCCCTTATTCCCAGAGTTATCCTACAAGTATTCATTCAAAGATCCACGATTGTGCTGATCACTCCTCTATGGCCAACACAATCTTGGTTTCCTCAAAACCTGGGAATGCTCTTAGACATTCCGATGATCATTCCTTCCTTCCATCTCTTCTGACAGATCCTTCAGGGAATCCACATCCATTGATCCTAGAGAACCAACTTTCCTTGGTTGCCTGGCTGATTTCGAGTCATTCACAATCGAGTCAACATTTCTCAATCAGCTAGGGACATCCTTAATGACACCTGGGCTCCAGGTACCAGATCTGCTTACAGATCAGCCTTGAAACTTTGGGTTCATTGGTGCACACAACAGGATCTGGATCCCATTCAAGCACCTATTTCCCACATCCTGAATTATCTTTCCGCTCCTTTTGACGCTGGCAAAGCTTATAGGACTTTGAACTTATATTGATCAGCGATATCTTTTTACTATGCTCTTATAGATAATTTCCCTATTGAAAAACACCCGTTGATATGTAAACTTCTTAAGGGTATTCGCTTCAGGCGATCTCCACAACCTAAATGTCTGGCAACCAGGGATGTTAATCTGCTTTTATCTCTTTTTTCTTCCTGGGATGACAATGAATCTTTATCCCTAAAACATTTGTCTTTTAAACTTACTTCTCTCTTATGTCTTATCTCTATTAAACGAGTTTCTGACATTCGAGCCTTAGATATCTCTAATAGACAATATTCTCTTCAAGGCTTCTTTTTTCTATACACAGACACACCAAAACCAATATACATCAAGTCTTCTACCTCGCTTTTCCTCTTCAAGAAAAACTCTGTGTTGTCAAATGCCTTCAAGCTCATGAATCCAGAACTTCATCTCTTCGTCACCCTTCCTTTCCTCAACTTCTCATATCCTTTTGCAAACCACATCTTCCTGAATCCTCTTTCACTTTGGCAAGATGGCTTAGACAATCCATGTTTCTTGCTGTTATATCCATCTCCACTTTCGGTGCCCATTCTACTAGAAGTGCCGTTTCCACAAAAATTCTTCAATCCGGAGGTTCCCTCTCTGATCTCCTCAAAGCAGCTAATTGGTCATCTGCTTCCAGTTTCAAAACCTTCCATTTCAGAGCTGAACTTTATATGACTTTTTCTTGTTACTTATTGATAATATTATACAATTGTTTAAGCTTTAAACATTATCCCTCCCATATGTCCCTCCCTATACGTTAATTATTATTTATGTATCTTTCTATAGCCTACTAGACTGCTTTGGATGGATCCTGTCCGTCTCTTCTATCCGGTTTCCAGATGTCTACAGAGCTTGTCCCGGTTGATCTTCCTCGATTTCCACTGATGAGGCTTCATCTCCAAGTCTTCACTTATGTTCCAGCTCAAGTTGGATTCTCCATATAATTTGACTCTACTTACCTCAATTGATCTATTTTATGTACGGTTCTCTTCCTGCTAATGATACAAAGAAAGAGGAGGAGCTAACTTTAAACCAGGTAATATTACCTGTCTATATCCTGATTGGCTGTCTATATATACAGCACACGTGGTTGCATTTCAAGTTTTTTGTCTTTATTTCTATATTAACTATTTTGCTGCTGAGTCCAGTAAAGAAGATTAAATGCAATAACGTTCGTCTCCTGTCTTTCATAAAATCTATATTTTCCATCACCAAGGGTTGGAAAATCTCCAATTATTCCAGAGACCAGAGCTCTGATTGGTGAATAGCTAATCACCAATCAGAGCTCCTGTGTCCCGGCGGCGAGGATTATGAATTATGACAGCATATACAGGAGCCCGGAGCAGTGGGGAGCGCAGTGGAGCCACATGTGCCGCTGGCTTGTTAACTTAATAAATGCGGATCATAGTGGGTCTCTGAAGAATGACCTGCTGCGATCTGCACCTCAGCCCCTAGACTTTAACTCCCATCATGGACGGAGTCTGTCCATGATGGGCGTAGTAGTCCTAAAAGTCCCGCAGCCATCTCTCGGCGCTACGGTAGTACAACTTCTCCCATCATGGGACAGACTCTATCCATGATGGGAGTTATAGTCTAGGGGCTGAGGGGCAGATCGCAGCAGGTCATTCTCCAGAGACCCGCTGTGATTCGCATTTATTAACTGTTCAAGCCGGCGGCTCCACTGCGCTCCCCGCCGACTCCTGTATACAGCTGTCATGATTCATAATCCCCGCCGCCGGGAGATGGAAGCTCTAATTGGTGAATAGCTTTTCACCAATCAGAGCTCCCATCTCCCGACAGCGGGGTAATCAGTCCCGGAGCGAACACGCTCCAGGGACTGATTACAAACGGGGTGCTGCGTGCATGATCTCGGGCGTCCCCAGCTGCGGGACTCCCGCGATCAGGCATCTTATCCCCTATCCTTTGGATAGGGGATAAGATGTGTAAGCAACGGAGTACCCCTTTAAAGTCCCATGCAAATCAAGGGGAAATGTATGTTCCATATAATTTCCGTACGGCTGGAGCTATTTCATTACCTGGTACACATATTACGAGTCGGGATATGAGGAAGGGATGGGAGGTCGGGATAGGAGGTCGAGATAGTAGGTCGGGATAGGAGGACGGGATATGAGGACGAGATATGAGGTCGGGATAGGAGGTCAAGATAGGAGGTTGGGGTAGGAGGTCGGGATAGGAGGACAAGATAGGAGGACGGGATAGGAGGTCGGGATAGGAGGTCGAGATAGGAGGACAGAATAGGAGGTCAAGATAGGAGGTCGAGATATGAGGACGGGAAAGGAGGTCGGGATAGGAGGACGGGATAGGAGGTCTGGATAGGAGGTCAGGATAGGAGGTCGAGATAGGAGGATGGGATAGGAGGTCGAGATAGGAGGTCGAGATATGAGGACGGGATAGGAGGTCGGGATAGGAGGACGGGATAGGAGGACTGGATAGGAGGTTGAAATAGGAGGTCGAGATAGGAGGACGGGATAGGAGGTTGGGATAGGAGGTCGGGATAGGAGGTCTGGATAGGAAGTCGGGATAGGAGCTCGAGATTGGAGGACGGGATAGGAGGTCGGGATAGGAGGTCGGGATAGGAGGTCAAGATAGGAGGACGGGATAGGAGGACGGGATAGGAGGTCGAGATAGGAGGACGGGATAGGAGGACAAGATATGAGGACGGGATAGGAGGTCGGGATAGGAGGTCGAGATAGGAGGACGGGATAGGAGGTCAAGATAGGAGGTCAAGATATGAGGACGGGAAAGGAGGTCGGGATAGGAGGACGGGATAGGAGGTCTGGATAGGAGGTCAGGATAGGAGGTCGAGATAGGAGCATGGGATAGGAGGTCGAGATAGGAGGTCGAGATATGAGGACGGGATAGGAGATCGGGATAGGAGGACGGGATAGGAGGACGGGATAGGAGGACGGGATAGGAGGTTGAAATAGGAGGTCGAGATAGGAGGACGGGATAGGAGGTTGGGATAGGAGGTCGGGATAGGAGGTCTGGATAGGAAGTCGGGATAGGAGCTCGAGATTGGAGGACGGGATAGGAGGTCGGGATAGGAGGTCAAGATAGGAGGACGGGATAGGAGAACGGGATAGGAGGTCGAGATAGGAGGACGGGATATGAGGACGGGATAGGAGGAAGGGATAGGAGGTCAGGATAGGAGGTCGGGATAGGAGGACGGGATAGGAGGAAGGGATAGGAGGTCAGGATAGGAGGTCGGGATAGGAGGACGGGATAGGAGGACGGTATAGGAGGTCGGGACAAGAGGTCAAGATAGGAGGACGGGATAGGAGGTCGGGATGTGAGGTTGGGATATGACAACAATATATGTTTAGGACGGGATAGGAGGACGGTATAGGAGGTCGGGACAAGAGGTCAAGATAGGAGGTCGAGATAGGAGGTCGAGATATGAGGACGGGATAGGAGGTCGGGATAGGAGGACGGGATAGGAGGACGGCATAGGAGGTTGAAATAGGAGGTCGAGATAGGAGGACGGGATAGGAGGTTGGGATAGGAGGTCGGGATAGGAGGTCTGGATAGGAAGTTGGGATAGGAGCTCGAGATTGGAGGACGGGATAGGAGGTCGGGATAGGAGGTCGGGATAGGAGGTCAAGATAGGAGGACGGGATAGGAGGACGGGATAGGAGGTCGAGATAGGAGGACAAGATAGGAGGTCAAGATATGAGGACGGGAAAGGAGGTCGGGATAGGAGGACGGGATAGGAGGTCTGGATAGGAGGTCAGGATAGGAGGTCGAGATAGGAGCATGGGATAGGAGGTCGAGATAGGAGGTCGAGATATGAGGACGGGATAGGAGATCGGGATAGGAGAACGGGATAGGAGGTTGAAATAGGAGGTCGAGATAGGAGGACGGGATAGGAGGTTGGGATAGGAGGTCGGGATAGGAGGTCTGGATAGGAAGTCGGGATAGGAGCTCGAGATTGGAGGACGGGATAGGAGGTCGGGATAGGAGGTCAAGATAGGAGGACGGGATAGGAGAACGGGATAGGAGGTCGAGATAGGAGGACGGGATATGAGGACGGGATAGGAGGAAGGGATAGGAGGTCAGGATAGGAGGTCGGGATAGGAGGACGGGATAGGAGGAAGGGATAGGAGGTCAGGATAGGAGGTCGGGATAGGAGGACGGGATAGGAGGAAGGGATAGGAGGTCAGGATAGGAGGTCGGGATAGGAGGACGGGATAGGAGGAAGGGATAGGAGGTCAGGATAGGAGGTCGGGATAGGAGGACGGGATAGGAGGACGGTATAGGAGGTCGGGACAAGAGGTCAAGATAGGAGGACGGGATAGGAGGTCGGGATGTGGGGTTGGGATATGACAACAATATATGTTTAGGACGGGATAGGAGGACGGTATAGGAGGTCGGGACAAGAGGTCAAGATAGGAGGTCGAGATAGGAGGTCGAGATATGAGGACGGGATAGGAGGTCGGGATAGGAGGACGGGATAGGAGGACGGCATAGGAGGTTGAAATAGGAGGTCGAGATAGGAGGACGGGATAGGAGGTTGGGATAGGAGGTCGGGATAGGAGGTCTGGATAGGAAGTTGGGATAGGAGCTCGAGATTGGAGAACGGGATAGGAGGTTGGGATAGGAGGTCGGGATAGGAGGTCAAGATAGGAGGACGGGATAGGAGGACGGGATAGGAGGTCGAGATAGGAGGACGGGATAGGAGGACAAGATAGGAGGTCAAGATATGAGGACGGGAAAGGAGGTCGGGATAGGAGGACGGGATAGGAGGTCTGGATAGGAGGTCAGGATAGGAGGTCGAGATAGGAGCATGGGATAGGAGGTCGAGATAGGAGGTCGAGATATGAGGACGGGATAGGAGATCGGGATAGGAGGACGGGATAGGAGGTTGAAATAGGAGGTCGAGATAGGAGGACGGGATAGGAGGTTGGGATAGGAGGTCGGGATAGGAGGTCTGGATAGGAAGTCGGGATAGGAGCTCGAGATTGGAGGACGGGATAGGAGGTCGGGATAGGAGGTCAAGATAGGAGGACGGGATAGGAGAACGGGATAGGAGGTCGAGATAGGAGGACGGGATATGAGGACGGGATAGGAGGAAGGGATAGGAGGTCAGGATAGGAGGTCGGGATAGGAGGACGGGATAGGAGGAAGGGATAGGAGGTCAGGATAGGAGGTCGGGATAGGAGGACGGGATAGGAGGACGGTATAGGAGGTCGGGACAAGAGGTCAAGATAGGAGGACGGGATAGGAGGTCGGGATGTGGGGTTGGGATATGACAACAATATATGTTTATTTTCCTCTCCATATAGGATTAGGAAGGAAAAACCGGGCAATGCCGGGTACTAGTATAGATATAAAACTCAACGTGTGTGTGTATGTATGTATGTATGTGTATGTTCCAGCATCACTTCCAAGCCGCTAAAGATATTAACATGAAACTTGGCACACAAGTTACTTATATGTAAACAACAAACATAGGATAGGTAATTTAACCATTACCCACCCCCATTTGCAAGAGTCAGGGTTTTTATTTAAAGTCCCATACAAGTCTATGGGAAATATATGTTACTGAATAACTTCCAAACAGTTGGAGATATTTCGATAATACTTGGTCACATGTTACTTATATGTTAAATAAAAATATATAATAGCTAAATTAACCCCTAACCTTCCCTCATATGCGAAGGATGGGGTTTTTGTTTCAAGTCCCATGCAAGTATATAGTACTTCTGGTACCTTACTCCACAAGCTCCTCTCTGCTTCTCCTGGTGAATGCATCAGTCCGGCTGGTAAGCCTCTCTCTCCCTGCATGCCATGTCCCATCTCACAAAGACAAGTTCACCTTTTAAGCCACACCCTTTTATTTTCAGCTAACAATATCTTTACCACAACGCAGCCCCCCCTGAGGATGGGATATGAGGATTAGTGAGGATTAGATATGGGGACAGGATATGAAGTCCGGATATGAGGGCGGGATATGAGGTCGGGATATGAGGACAGGGCATGAGGTCGGGATATGGGGACGGCATATGAGGTCGGGATATGAGGACAGGATATGAGGATGCGATATGAGGACAGGATATGAAGACAGGATATGAGGACAGGATATGAGGTCTGGATATGAGGACAGGGTATGAGAACGGGATATGAGGTCAGGATATGAGGTCAGGATATGGTGGCAGGATATGGGGATGGGATATCGGGACGGGATGCGAGTTTGGGATATAAGGACGGGATATGAGGACAGGATATAGGGACGGGATATGAGGATGGGATATGGGGACAGGATATGGGGGCGAGATATGTGATCAAAAAGGACAGGATCTGAGGTTGGAATATGAGCAGGGGATTTGGGGTCGGGATATGAGTAGGGGATGCGGGGTCAGGGTTTAGGGATGGGATATGAGGACAAAAGCTTCCTCCTTTGTTGCTTTTCCTCCCCCACAAGAATAAAGTAGGAAAAAACGGGCAGCGCCGGGTACTCAGCTAGATTAAAAACTAGCCCCTAGCCACTTCTCCCCACCAGCCTTGACTGATATGTATCTACTTGCTTGGGTATAGTAAGAGATCTATCAGCCAAGGCTGACAGGGTAGAGAGGAGCCATCAAAGAGTGCCCAAGTGACTTGTTTTTAGCAACATGATAGCATTGACAGGTTACCTTAAACACAACGGGGTGGCGCATTTGATCAATAGAAATCAGATAGGATTTTATTGTAATTTTCACTCTTTATGTCTACAGAGACATTGTGAGCAGGGGCTCCTGAACAAGACCTGTATGTGAGTTTCTTGCTCCCCAATAACTAATTTTTAGGCAACATTCATACACTACCATCATAACTATACCTGCCTACATTTAAAGAATCTGAAAAAATGGCAACTTCTGCGGTGCATGCAGAATGGCATGGCAATTTTATTTTTACATTGAGTTACATCACAGGGGCATTGTGTCAGGACTGACAAAGAGAAGAATATGGCAAAAATTGTGTTTAGATAAAAGGGGAAAAAGTGCCAGGGGCCCGATGTAAAGAGACTAGTGGAAGGCTATGTACACAGTGCTAGAAACAACACCTTTGTGTATTGAGAACTTGAGTTGAAATGTGTGGGGGAAAAAAGTGGGGGATGTTATTATTTTTAAGAAAAACTGTGTGGTTTTTCATGCACAAATTGGCACCATTTCCCCATTAAAGCAGACAGATAATGCCGATGTATACCCTAAAGATCCCCTATACAGGTAAAGTATGTCCACCCTTCCTAATTGGTCAGATTCTTCAAAATGGTACTGGAAAGACCAAATGATCTGTTAATTTAAGCCACAAGATGGAACATTTTTGTCACACGTCATCATTCAGTGAAGGCAGAGTGATCTGGATACACAGAGATTGATTGGATCTCCAGAAGCTTTCCTGTTTACTTGGCAAAATGCTATTAGGTTACAGATTATGTGAGAATGACTTTTAGGATGTGAGAAAACACAAATCCTACAAACCTTCTCACTCTGCTGTCCCCTGCACACAGCTGGAAGACATAGCTAGAGATAAATTTTTGAAAAATGTTATTCTGCCGATTCGCTGAATTAGCTATTTCTGGCCTAAAGAGAGCCTCAATGGAGGTGTAGAACACTTTGCCTTGAAGTAACACGCATAAAGAGCGCACTGAATTACTGAAATAATACTGTTATTCAGTATGACATGCAGATTACAGGCATCACTATTAGAATCACTGTCGCAGAGCGGCACAATGACAGAGCCTGGAGGTGGCATCAGTATGAGGAGACCACATAGTGGCTGAATGACACAGCATGGAGGTGGTGGCAGCATGAGGAGACCATATAATGCCAGAATGACACAGTGTGGAAGTGGAGGCAGCATGAGGGGACCATATAGTGACTGAATGACACAGTGTGGAAGTGGCGGCAGCATGAGGAGACCACATAGTGGCTGAATGACACAGCATGGAGGTGGTGGCAGCATGAGGAGACCATAAAATGGCTGAATGACACAGCGTGGAGGTGGCGGCAGCATGGGGAGACCATATAGTGGCTGAATGACCCAGCCTGGAGGTGGCAAAAGCATAACAAGACCATAGGGCCTCACAATTGAAAAAATGTAAGATATTTTTTAACATTTAAATTGAAGGTGTCAAAATAGATGAACCTAAAAAGTTTTATTTAATTTAATGAGGAGACCACATGGCGGTACAGTCACAGAGCCTGGAGGTGGTGGAAGCATGAGGAGACCATATAGTGGCTGAATGACACAGCCTGGAGTGTGCAGCAGCATGAGGAGACCAAATAGGGGCTGAATGAAACAGCCTGGAGTTGGCGGCAGCAAGAGCGGACCATATAGTGGCTGAATGACATAGCCTGGAGTTGGCGGCAGCATTAGGAGACCACATAGTGGCTGAATGACACAGCCTGGAGGTGGCGAAAGCATGAGGAGACCATATAGTGTCAGAATGAGATAGCCTGGAGGTGGTAGCAGCATGAGGAGAACATTTGGTGGCAGAATGAGACAGCCTGGAGCTTGCATCAGCTTGAGGAGAACATATGGTGGCAGTATGAGATAGCATGGAGGTGGCATCAACAGCATCAGGAGTCCTGAAAGTGACCCGGTGACATAGTGGGGCAGTGGGTGGCAATACCAGTACCCGGTAACAAAGGTGGGTGGAAAAAGGAGAACTTGGCATCAGATGTGTGGCACTTTTGGACTTTGGAATTTTTTTGCGCATACGCCATTGACCGTGCGGTTTAATCAACGATATCGTTTTATAATTCGGACATTTCCACATGCGAGGATACCCCATAGGTTTATTTTTATTTACACAGTCTTTTTTTTTAAATGGTTAAAGGGGAGTGATTCAAACTTTTATTAAGGAAGGTGTTAAATGATCTTTATTCATTTTTTTTTCCACTTTTTTTTTTTGCAGTGTTTTAACTCCCATAGAGAGCTATAACACTGCACACACTGATCTCTTACATTGATCAATGGTTTTTCATAGGAAACCAGTGATCGATGATTCTGCCGCTTGATTGCTCATGCCTGGATCTCAGGCATGAGCAGTCATTCAGCAAATGGACAGCATGGAGACAGGTAGGGACCCTCCGGCTGTCAGGTAAGCTGTTCGGGATGCCGTGGCCCCACATTATAGAACGGGAGCGGACTCATGGCGTACCGGTACGTCATGGGTCCTTAAGGGGTTAAGGACACAGGGCGTTCCTGTACGCCCTGCGCCCAGTTCTGGTAAATAACTCGGGGTCACGCCGTGGCTATTTACATATTGGCCACATATGTGGTATCACTGCATGTAGAAATGTCCGAGTTATAAAAATATATCGTTAATTAAACCGCACGGTCAATGGCGTACGCGCAAAAAAATTCCAAAGTCCAAAATAGCGCATTTTTGGTCACTTTTTATATCATGAAAAAATCAATAAAAAGCGATCAAAAAGTCTGATCAATCAAAAAATGGTACCGCTAAAAACTTCAGATCACGGCACAAAAAATTAGCCCTCATACCGGTCAGAAGATGAGAATTTTTTACGTGTAAATTTTCCCTCATATAGTTATACAACAAAATCAAACCTATATAAGTAGGGTATCATTTTAACCATATGGACCTACAGAATAAAGATAAGGTGTCATTTTTTACCGAAAAATGCACTGTGTAGAAACGGAAGCCCCCAAAATTTCCAAAATGGCATTTTTTCTTCAATTTTGTCACATAATTATTTTTTTTTCCGTTTCGCCGTGGATTTTTTGGTAAAATGACTAACGTCACTGCAAAGTAGAATTGATGGCACAAAAAATAAGCCATCATATGGAATTTTATGTGCAAAATTGAAAGTGTTATGATTTTTAGAAGGTGATGAGGAAAAAATTAAAATGCAAAAAAGGAAAAACCCTGCATCCTTAAGGGATTAAATAGAAGTAATTTACAAATCTGTTTAACTTTCTGGCACCAGTTGGTTGAAAAAATTGTTTTCCACCGGAGTAACCGTTTAAAGGATTAAAGGGAGTTTCATCTTTCCTAATCTGAATACAGACACTTAGTAATGAAGCAGCTAAGGGAAAGTGCATCTTCTGTAATCAAAATAAAAGGCACTAGAAATTCCTAAAAATGCACTCAGTTATTCATTTAAAGGAGATCTGTCATCAGTGTCACCTGCACTAACCTGTCGGTACAGTTCAGACAGGTACTTACCTTACCATTCTGTGCTGTGGCTCTCCGGCAATCCTCTTCGGTATCTTCAGCTCTGGGCTGACTTGCTGCTGCTGTTATCTGCTGTTGAATATACCAAAGAGGATTGCCGGAGAACCAAAGCACAGAATGGGACAAGGTAAGTACCGATCTCATCAGTGTCACCTGCACTACCTGTTTGTATCGTCACGTTAGAGCAGGTGACACTGATGACATATTTCCTTTAAGAATGGTCTCAAACTGTGGCCCTCCAGATGTTGCAAAACTTCAACTCCCAGCATGCCCGGACAGCCAACCTTTGCCATTCAGGAAAAAGTGGGGTATTCTGTAAAATCTACTATAGGCTATCTATAAGACCATGTACACAAATGAAAATGTGTTGCAAATTTTGATTGTAGATTAGGAAAAACCCATACAAAGATAAGTTATATTTTCATAACCATGAAACCTCTTTAATGTGAAAAATGTTTAATGTGAAAAGTGTAGTTCTCTCTGAAATATCTGATTTGTACACGTGTTAAATTGTTACCCATGAGGAATGCATGTTCACAACATCATAGCAGCTAATCTATGTAAACCTGTCCCCCGAAAACTCCTTAAGGCACCACTACATCAAATAGTGATATTCCTATTGATGTTCTAAAGTCTTTACCATCTGCAGCAGCCTCAGATCTAGGCACTTGTAATGTATAGTTATGTATACAGCGAACAGCGGTAAAACAACTGAAAGGTGAAGTAAATAACATGACATTTGTCAAAGGGTGGGATATATAGGGTTTTGACAAATTAACAAGAACACCCCTATTTACGCATAGTCAAGTTGAACTCTTCCCGACACACCTGCCATTACCCCTAGCACCCTTTCTTCTCAGTTATGTAGTTTTTATGACTGTTTATAAACTTTTCCTATTGTGCAGTTCTAAAAGTCAATTTATTTGTATAATGAGTCAGAATATTATATTATATTGTATGATGAGGGGAATGTTTATTGTGCGCTGCACTCATCGTGTATGAGTTGATGGGCGCTTTATGTTGAGTTGAACTTGACTATGTAAAAAAGGGCTATTGTAGTTCATTTTATCCAAACCCTGTATAAAGCAGAAACAGTCAATTCTTGAAACAGCAAAAACTGGATATAAACGACGTTGGAAAGGGGTATATATATATATATATATATATATATATATATATATATATATATATATATATATATATATTATAATCAGTTCAGTGTGTTAACAAGCATATATGTATGTGTGGTGTGTGGAATTGTCCTGGAGAATATCATCAATTACACTGTGTATATATACTGTTATCTTCTAAGGTGTATGTCCCTGGTGGGCTGGCACACAGCTACTATTATAGCTCCCCCTGGCACGTGTCCTTATCACGGAGCTCTATTGGATCATTGATTGATTGCCACAACTACATTGGAGAATGATTTGGCTTTAACAAAGTCCTGAGAGAATTATCTCCCTTCAGTCCTGGACCTGACTTTGATTTATGACTGCACAAAACTCCGGCTGACAACTTTCCATTCCTCCCTCTATATATGTCCCATGGGAGAAGCAGGTTGCTACGGTCATGTGTAATGTTATGTGGCAGCCCCATGATATCCTAATTCTCCTCAGTCTCCTCTGTGATTTTATAAGATTATATCACGCTATAATAATCTATTCTCCCCTTAATATTTTGCATTAATAGTCATGCCCTGTGTTCAGTGCAATGTAACCTTCTGTAAGAGCAATGTTACTACAATAGAGGAATTATTGGAAAAATGATCTACTATTCAGCTGTTATTATAGGCGCATAAATCGATGTAACTAATAGACCCGTTACCAGGTATGATGTTAATAATCCAATCATCCAAATTGTCCAAATCGAACAAGCCACCATTTAAAACTTAACCTTTAATGATCTGAAATAAAATGCTATACTTTATGAGTACCACAGGGAATATTACAACAGGGAAAATTAACTAAGAACTGACTATCACTCATTATCCCTATGTCATTATTTGTCCCTGCCTGACATCTGCAGGACTATCACCCCTATCCCAGGCTGGTGGATCCAGAGTTATCTCTCTACTAGTGTCACTTTCAATATGTGCTCCTGGGAAGAAAGGGCAATACAGGCGAAATTCATACTTCACACAACAGAAACGCCTTAGCTTACGTCTTTAGTTACTGGTGGCCAGCAATGGAATTGCAAGGATTATAGAAAAATATGTTAAAGCATAAAACTGATTTTAAACAATAGGTAATTTTCTGATCACTTAAAGGGAATGTGTGATCAGAAAATTACCTATTGTTTAAATCAGGTTTTTATGTTTAACATATTTTTTTCATAATCTTGCAATTCCATGCTGGCCACCAGAACTAAAACTAAGCTAAGGCTTTCTGTTGTGTGAAGATAATTTCCCAGTAATGCCTTTCTTCCCAAGAGCACAATGAAAGGTGACACTAGTAGAGAGATAACTCTGGATCCACCACCAATCACAGCAGAGATGAGTATCCCCTCTCCATGTAGAATGACCTCTGTAAAGGTCTCCAATTCCTCCTCAGCGCTCAAGCTTGCCGGCAGCATCCTCGGCCCGAATTTCAGTATCAAAGAGAAGAATGTACAGCGCTAAAAGTACAGTGAATCAGGAACTCTTTATTATCGGATCCTAGGACATACAAAGGACAGAACACCGACACATTTCAGATCAAACAAGATCCTTGATCAATGCCATGATTAAGGATTAGTGTTGGACGCTAATATTCGCATTTCGAATTTTTATCATGATTATCACAAATTCTCGAATTCAAAATTACGAATATTCACTTTTTTCCGCATATGCGCATATTCGCATATGTGCATATTCGCATATGTGAATATTCACACATTCCTTCTTTTAGCTTGTGGGCCAATTAGAATGATGCAAATACACTTGTCAGAGGTTATCAACAACATCCCTAGCAACCAATAGTAAAGTTGCCCACCCCCTCACTGTTTTCTTCCTCGAATACATGAATATGTGAATATTCACATATGCGAATATGCAAATATTTGCATATGCGAATATAACAAATACACAAAATTTGCAAATGAAGGACGAATATTTGTCTATATATTCACAAAATATTGCGAATTTGAATATGGGCAATGCTGCTCATCACTATTAAGGATCTGAAACACGTCAGTGTTCTGTCCTTTGTATGTCCTATGATTCGATAATAAAGAGTTCCTGATTCACTGTACTTTTAGCACTGGACATTCTTCTATTTGATTCTATTAAAATAAGTTAATAAGCCCTTCAATACTATGGCATGAAGGGTAGCATCAGTTACCCCTAGAGGAGTTTGGAGCCAAAATTATATATATAAAAAAAAGGATAAAATGTGCTTGGATTCATTAGCTAAACATAAGATAAAGACCATGTAGAAAATGTATGCAGGAAACAGGGGCAGACTGACAATACTCAGCGCCCCCGGACCAAATAAAGCAAGGCACCCCTGCAATACTCTGTTAACGTATGTCAGATAATTTTCCATGACCAATAATACCAGTATACAAGGAGACAATATCCTTGCTGGGCCCTCGAACCAGGTCAGGACGTTAAAAATACCCTGTGACCCTGTTTCATGTGAAAACCTGTCTGACAACCTCTCTGCGATGTTAGCCATAAGAGGTTGTCATACTGTATTTTGTTGAGTAGAATATTTTGAGAATCCCCACAAGAAGATAACTAAAGGATTTACCCATTCAGAATTCTCATCAATTAGCCAAAGCAGAGAGGGCTACATACAGGATCTCACACCCTGGAGGACCCAGGCCAGCACATGTACAAAATGTGAACATCCCATTGATTTCTATAAATATTGTAAAATGTTGCAGAATCTTTCAGGAGTCCTCCCTTTCTAAAGTCAAAAGCATTTATACAAAATATGTTTAGTCCAATAAAAAAGGTTACAGTATTTTGCACCATTCTATGATTTTGCATCTGCATCCCTGGACTAATACAGCTGCTCCAAACTACTATAAGAAATGTGCAATGCTTCTTTTCACTTCTGGTGGCACTGCAGGGGAATTGAACACTCCTGGATTCTACCATGAATTGCTGATGGTCGCAGCTGTGGGACAGCCTGTGACCAGTTGCTCAGCAAAGCCTGTATATATGTCTACGAGCTTAAGTTATTGTATTCCATTTCGTTTATCCTTTCATCGTTGCCTTTGGGATCCATGAATGCATTGGTAGCTGTCCTTGGTGCTGAAAGAAATTAAAACATTAACCTACAGATTTACAGATTGATTCAGGCCATTTTCTGGCACAGATGGGATTTCTGTATGATGCCCCAGGCAGGGAAAACATTGTGATTATTTTTCATGAACTTACACATAGGCAGGTATGGAATTATTGCAAGAAAAAATGTTTCAGAACCCCTTGGGTAATACACGTTTAGACCAAGGAGAAATCCTCTGTAAATATTGTAGCTGAGTTGAATAGTCATGTGATGCTAAACATTGGTCTACTAAAATTGAAAGGTTTTCGTTTAAATCGCTGCCTCCTACTGCCTCCATGTATAATTTTCAAGTGTGTAATGGTCAGGGTGCTTTTACATGCTGTGCTAGTTGCAGCCACTAACATACAGTATGTAATTGACAATTGCAGGCTAGACTTTAAAATGGGGCAACTGATGTCCAAACTGCGGTTGTCACAATCACATATGCTAGCCCTGTCCACTGGAATAGCAAGAACACCCTCTTGGGCTCCAGAGCCAATGGTTGATAGTTCAACATGGAGACATTTTTCTCTCTTAAAACCTGTCTTTTGTAAATAATGTCTGTGCACATATTCTGTTTATCTTTTTAAAATAGAAATAGTCTCCAACACTGTATTAGATATTAGACCTTCTACAAAGGCTTCTATCAGGTATCCATACCCCCCCCACACACACACACACACACACACAGAGCTCCATTTTTCTATTACAGAGCTTCACATCGCCAAATAACGAAAAGAAATGTATTGCATATTAGTTACTGATTTACCTCAATAACTGAACAGAAAGGGCAATACTGATACAGTACACGTGTACTGCCATTCATAGAATTGGTGTCTTCTTATGTGGCAGATGGATTTTTGTCAGGAGACAGTGCCTAGTTTCCACTGCTATCTTCACACACTGTAGTCCTGCATTTAAATCCTTCACAGAAAGTTCTCTAATACATTTAATGTCATTCATTTGGATTTCTGGATTTATTAATATCTAGTCATTTATAGGTAAATAGACACTGAATACTTAGGAAATTATTTGGGGATCAACCATTCATTTGTTTTATTTACATTTGTTATTAATTCTGAGTCATTTATTTAGATGTATTCATTTATTTACACTCAGTCGTCCACATCTATTCACCCATCCATTTATTCATTCATTCTTTTTTTTCACATTCAGATTCATTTATTCATTTAAATTGGCATCCTTCTATCAATCAGTTGTTATTATTCAGTTATTTACATATAGTTGTTTGAATTAATTTATTCTTTCAGATTCATTCATTTATCCACATTCTATTTATAGACATCTACATTTGTCCTATAACTCCTATTCATCTAATCATTCATTCATTTACATTTAGTTGTTTAAAGCTATTCATTCATTTATTCATTCTGATTCATTTGCATAAATTAATTCAGTCACTGGAGCTAACTTGATCTTGTTAATATTCATATTCATTTCTACGTTTTCTTACAGATTTTTTTCACATCCAGTCTGGGCCTTTGAGCAGATGTATACATTGGCAGTATTGGTTGAAGGATACCTTTGACAGAAGTCTTAGGGATATGCTGCTATATATTCACACACTGGTATATGTGGACTATTATTGTCGGATTACTCTGCTTAGAAAAGCAACTTTACTTTTCTACTGTATACAATTAAAAAGGCTGCATAGGTATTTATGCCAAATGAAAGGCTCAGAAACAATGTGAACAGAGCTGTCATTGCTTCTTTGATTTATTTGTAAACATTTGTCATAATGCAGTTCTTCTTTTCCTCATCACCTTGTGCTTACATCTGCGTATTGTCTAATACTCCAATCCCCATAAATAGATTTGCTTCTTAAACGAGTTCCCATCCTATATGACCCAAGAGTGCCCCCTATTGTAGCTCCGGGTGTCAGATACATCATTAATTCACCACTAATGTCTTCATTATCGAATCTCATCAATACACCAAACTAAAAATGGCTGGACCTGATGGGGTTAACACAAGGAGGCTTCGATGTAATGCTCCAGGACAGATATGGATTATTCCCCTCATATATCAGCAGTGACACACTAGAACATTGCTTGTTTGGATTGTCAGGACGCATTGTGACCGCTGTCATATTCCGCAACATTCTCGCTGCTACATCCTGTCTTTTATATTAACTACAAAGAAAAGCTTCTTCTACCTGTTTGTGTTTTGACTTCACAAAAATGGATTATGAGAATACAAAAGGAAAAACCCTTTACATCCCATGTAGCCGATACATTGCTTTCTCCACGCTGCTGACCTCCTTTTACTGATGTTAAGCAGTTTTAACATCCAACTTTGCAGATATAGATTTTCTTTGGACACATTTTCTCTTGTGAAATAATCTCAGAAGAGTTTCCAATGCATAATGTATTGTCTGGTGAAATATTCTGAATATTCATTGATGAGCATTTCTACTTTAAATCTCTTAATATTCTATTCGGCTAGAGTTATATTGAGAACTGAGAAACAACTGCAGTGCCCAGCACACCAAATATGGTTTAACATGTGAAATGTATCTATGTAATCTATATAAACTGTATTGAGGTACTGGCAATAAATGCTCTGAGCAAGAAGATTAGAATAAATAGTCTAGAGAAATTCTGAAGTCCTTGGAATTATTGAAAGACACGGAAAAAGGGAACGTAACAGTGCTGACTCATGAAGGCAATACTGTTTTTATGCCATATTATGGCTTTGTACCGCCTATTGGGAAGTTCTATGCTCAGAATTCTTCTTCGTTATCTGAAGTAGAGAAGTGCAAAATAAGTTTTGGTGACCATACATCTAAAATCATTCAATACTACTGTCAGGATCCGGGCTAGCGGCTGGTGATGACACTGGAGGTGGATCCCCTGTACCAGAGAGGCGATGACGCGGGCCGTACTGGGGAATCGGTTCTAAGCAGTTACTGGTGTTCACCAGAGCCCGCCGCAAAGCAGGATGGACTTGCTGCGGTAGTAACTACCAGGTCGTGTTCCCCAGTAGCGACTCGACCTCTCTGGCAGCTGAGACTAGCGCGGTACACAAGGACTAGACAGAGGCGAGGTCAGACGTAGCAGAAGGTCAGGGCAGGCAGCAAGGTTCGTAGTCAGGGGCAACAGCAGAAGGTCTAGGTACACAGGCTTGGGACACAGTATAACGCTTTCTCAGGGCACTAGGCAACAAGATCCGGCAAGGAGAGGAAGGGGAAGTGGGTTTTTATACATTAGGGCGTGATTGGGCCAGGCACCAATTAGTGGTGCACTGGCCCTTTAAATTTAAGCAAGTCGGCGCGCGCGCGCCCTAGGGAGCGGGACCGTGCGCGCCGGGAGGAAGCAGACGGGAGCGAGAGGTGAGAGAGACGGGGCGCAATCCGAGGGCGGACACGAGCCGTGCCTCGGATCGCGTCCCCTCCGTGGACCAGAGAGCAGCGCTCGCGGTCAGCAATGCCGACCGGAGCGCTGCAGCCAGAGGAACGCCGTGAGCACTCCGGGAAGGCAGCGGCACGCGGAGCGCTCGGCGTGACAGTACCCCCCCTTTGGTCTCCCCCTCTTCTTGGAGCCGAGGAATCTGTAGATGAGTTCTTTGTCTAGAATATTGTCCTCTGGCTCCCAAGACCTCTCCTCGGGGCCACAATTTTCCCAATCAACAAGAATTTTTTTTTTACCTCTGACAAACTTTGAAGCGAGAATCTCTTTAACCGAGAAGACGTCAGAGGAGCCCGAGACAGGAGCAGGAACGGTGACCTTGGGAGAAAAGCGGTTAAGAAAGAGAGGCTTGAGGAGGGAAACATGAAAGGAGTTAGGAATACGAAGAGAAGGAGGAAGATGAAGCTTGTAAGAGACAGGGTTGATTTGACTTTTGACCCTGAATGGAACGAGGTAACGTGGACCCAGCTTGTAGCTAGGGACACGGAAGCGAATATATTTGGCAGAGAGCCACACTTTGTCACCAGGGGCAAAGACAGGAGGAATTCTTCTCTTCTTGTCCGCGTGTTTCTTCATACGAGAGGAGGCCAGCGAGAGCAACCTCTGAGTCTCCTTCCAGATAGAGGAAAAGTCCCGGGTCAAATCATCTACGGCAGGGACTCCAGACGAAGTGGGGATAGGGAGGGGGGGAAGTGGGTGACGGCCGTACACCACAAAGAATGGAGACTTGGCGGATGACTCAGAGTCTTTGAAATTGTACGAAAATTCGGCCCAGGGTAACAGGTCAACCCAATCATCTTGGCGGGAGGAGACAAAATGTCGCAGGTAGTCACTCTCTCCACTTGTCCATTAGATTGCGGGTGGTAGGCGGAGGAAAAATTTAATTTAATCTTTAATTGGGTGCAGAGTGCTCTCCAGAATTTCGAGACGAATTGAACGCCTCTATCGGAGACGATATGCGTAGGCAGTCCGTGGAGACGAAAAATTTGCAAAAAAAAATGCTTCGCCAATTGTGGCGCAGAAGGAAGGCCAGGGGGAGGAACGAAATGGGCCATTTTGGAGAATCGATCAACGACCACCCAGATGACAGTGTTGCCATGGGATACAAGAAGGTCAGTGACGAAGTCCATCGCTATGTGTGACCAAGGCTGTTCGGGAACTGGCAGAGGAAGAAGAAGACCCGCGGGTCTTTGGCGAGGAATTTTATCACGTGCGCAGACAGTACAGGAGCGTACGAAGTCAGTTACATCTTTTTCAAGGGAAGGCCACCAATAGTGTCTGGCAATCACCTGAGTGGATTTTTTGACTCCAGCGTGACCTGCCAGGTGGGAGGAGTGACCCCATTTGAGAATCCGGAGGCGAAGTGGAGGGACAAAGGTTTTTCCTGGAGGAACTGGTGCCAGGGAAGCCGGAGCAGAAGAGATCAGACACTCAGGGGAAACGATGTGTTGAGGAGCGATTTCTGCCTCCGTGGCATCAGTGGAACGAGAAAGGGCATCCGCCCTGACATTCTTGTCTGCAGGACGAAAATGTATCTGGAAATTAAAGCGAGCGAAGAACAATGACCACCTGGCCTGGCGAGGATTGAAACGCTGGGCGGACTGCAGGTATGACAGATTTTTGTGGTCAGTGTAGATGGTGATCGGGTGGAGAGACCCTTCCAGGAGATGCCTCCACTCCTCGAGTGCCATTTTAATGGCCAGCAATTCTCGGTCACCAATAGCGTAATTTTTTTCAGGAGGGGAAAATGTTTTAGAGAAAAAACCGCAGGTGACGTTTTTCCCTTTAGCATTTTTCTGAAGAAGAACCGCTCCGGCTCCAACTGAAGAGGCATCCACCTCGAGGAAGAATGGCTTCAGAGGATCAGGCCTGGTCAAGACTGGTGCGCAGGCGAAGGCGACCTTAAGACGAGTAAAAGCTTCTTCTGCTTGGGAAGGCCAGGATCTCGGATTCACATCTTTCTTGGTCAAGGCCACTATGGGGGCCACAATAGTGGAGAAGTGGGGGATAAACTGACGGTAGTTATTAGCGAATCCGAGGAAGCGCTGGATAGAGCGAAGTCCAGAGGGGCGTGGCCAATCCAAGACTGCGGAGAGCTTATCGGGGTCCATTTGAAGACCCTGTCCAGAGACCAGATATCCTAGGAAAGGAAGACAGGTACGTTCAAAGAGGCATTTCTCAATTTTGGCATAGAGATGGTTAACTCGGAGGCGCTGGAGCACTTGGCGAACATGGAGGCGGTGTTCCTCCAGGTTGGAGGAGAAGATTAGAATGTCATTGAGATAGACCACCACGCAGGTATACCACAAGTCCCGGAAGATCTCATTGACAAAGTCTTGGAAGACTGCGGGGGCGTTGCAAAGACCGAATGGCATGACCAGGTATTCGAAGTGACCATCTCTAGTGTTAAAAGCAGTTTTCCACTCATCTCCTTCACGAATTCTGATGAGATTGTACTCGCCCCTGAGGTCAAGCTTGGTAAAAATCTTTGCTCTACGCAGCCGGTCAAAGAGTTCCGAGATGAGTGGCAGAGGGTAGTGGTTCTTTATGGTGATCTTATTGAGCCCGCAGTAGTCAATACAAGGGCGTAGCGACCCATCCTTCTTGGCAACAAAGAAGAATCCTGCTCCAGCAGGAGAAGAAGACTTCCTGATGAAACCTTTTTTGAGATTCTCCTGAATATATTCCGTCATGGCCTCCGTTTCAGGAGCGGAGAGAGGGTAAATCCTGCCACGGGGCGACGTGGTCCCAGGGAGCAAGTCAATAGGGCAGTCGTAGGGCCTATGTGGTGGTAGGACCTCTGCCTGTTTTTTGCAAAAGACGTCAGAAAAGTCTTGATAGGCCTTTGGAAGACCGAGCAAAGGAGAAGCAACAGAAACTTGGCTGGTGGGAAGCGACTGAAGGCAGCGAGAGTGGCAGGAAGAACCCCAGGATTTTATGTCCCCCGTGGTGCAGTCAAGGGTAGGAGAATGCCGCTGGAGCCAGGGTAAGCCAAGGAGGATGTCTGAGGTGCAATTAGGCAGGACAAAGAACTCAATCCTTTCTTGATGGAGAACCCCCACGGTCATGCGTACGGGGGCCGTGCGGTAACGCACGGTAGAATTCAGGTGTTCTCCGTTAACTGAGGAAATGTAGAAGGGCTTGACTAGACGGATAACAGGGATGTTAAACCGGTTAATGAAGGAGGCTTTTATGAAATTTCCAGTTGAACCAGAGTCCAAGAATGCCTCCGCAGAGAAGGAGGCTTTATCAGCTGGAGAAATCCGCACAGGAATAGTCAGGCGTGGAGAGGAAGAATTTACACCCAGTGACGCCTCTCCCACGATCAATAGGTGCGAGCGTTTCCCTGACGCTGAGGACAAATGGGACAGTCCTTTAGGAAATGTTCAGAGCTCGCACAGTATAGGCATAAGTTCTCGTTCCTCCGGCAAATCCTCTCTTGCTGGGTCAGGCGAGACCGGTCCACTTGCATAGCCTCCTCAGCGGGAGGCACAGTAACAGGCTGCAAAGGATGCTGGAAGAGAGGAGCCAGGCACGGGTATTGCCTGGTGTGAACGAGATCTTTCTCCTGGCAGAGCTCCTGACGTCTCTCAATGTAGCGTATATCAATGCGGGTAGCCAGGTGGATTAGTTCAGTCAGGGAGGAGGGTATCTCTCGTGCGGCCAGACAATCCTTGATATGGCTGGATAAACCTTTTTTAAAGGTCGCGCAGAGAGCTTCATTGTTCCAGGCCAACTCAGCGGCCAAAGTCCGGAATTGTATGGCATATTCGCCCACGGTTGAGTCTCCTTGGACAAGGTTCAGTAAAGCAGTTTCTGCGGATGAGGCACGGGCAGGTTCCTCAAAGACACTGTGGACTTCAGAAAAGAAGGACTGGACTGAGGCAGTGGCAGGATCGTTGCGGTCCCAAAGCGGCGTGGCCCAGGCCAAGGCCTTCCCGGAAAGTAGACTGATGACGAACGCCACCTTAGACCGTTCAGTGGGGAATTGGTCAGACAACATCTCCAAGTGCAGGGAGAATTGAGACAGGAATCCCCGGCAATTTTTAGAGTCCCCGTCAAACTTGTCTGGGAGAGACAGACGGACTCTAGTGGAAGAAGCAGCAGCTCGGAGAGGAGGAGATGCTGGAGCTGGCGGTTGAGGCTGTGGAGGCAGGAGCTGTTGAATCATGGCGGTCAACTGCGACAGCTGTTGTCCTTGTTGAGCAATTTGCTGGGACTGCTGGGCAACCACAGAGGTGAGATCAGCGAGGCTTGGCAGCGGTACCTCAGCGGGATCCATGGCCGGATCTACTGTCAGGATCCGGGCTAGCGGCTGGTGATGACACTGGAAGTGGATCCCCTGTACCAGAGAGGCGATGACGCGGGCCGTACTGGGGAATCGGTTCTAAGCAGTTACTGGTGTTCACCAGAGCCCGCCGCAAAGCAGAATGGACTTGCTGCGGCAGTAACTACCAGGTCGTGTTCCCCAGTAGCGACTCGACCTCTCTGGCAGCTGAGACTGGTGCGGTACACAAGGACTAGACAGAGGCGAGGTCAGACGTAGCAGAAGGTCAGGGCAGGCAGCGTGGTTCGTAGTCAGGGGCAACAGCAGAAGGTCTAGGTACAAAGGCTTGGGACACAGTATAATGCTTTCTCAGGGAACTAGGCAACAAGATCCGGCGAGGAGAGGAAGGGGAAGTGGGTTTTTATACATTAGGGTGTGATTGGGCCAGGCACCAATTAGTGGTGCACTGGCCCTTTAAATTTAAGCAAGTCGGCGCGCGTGCCCTAGGGAGCGGGACCGCGCGCGCTGGGAGGAAGCAGACGGGAGCGAGAGGTGAAAGAGACGGGGTGCAATCCGAGGGCGGACACGAGCCGTGCCTCGGATCGCGTCCCCTCCGGGGACCAGAGAGCAGCGCTCGCGGTCAGCAATGCCGACCGGAGCGCTGCAGCCAGAGGAACACCGTGAGCGCTCCGGGAAGGCAGCGGCACCCGGAGCGCTCGGCGTGACAACTACATTTGCCCTGCAGAGCTTCCACAGACTGTAGCCTTACATGTTGGATATTGAAACGAAAGACTCACCATGTAATGTCTGGATGGGGCAGATGTTAGCAGGTCTCTGCATCTCTGCTTGGATGATAGAAGGGATGAACTCTCTCTATGGGATCTAAATGACCAAATATGGCAAACGGGCATTTTCATGAGACATCACTAATATATGTAATCATTCAAGGGCTATTTCAGGACACAAAACGCCAATCCTCCAAACCTCAATGTAAAAAAACCTTCAATAAACTTCTACTGTTTAAAAAAAAAAAAAACTCAATGTAAAGTCATTAAAGGGATACTCTGCCCATAGACATCTTATCCCATATCCAAGGTATGTGACCCACTTGATCTCTCCTGCAGCCCCCCAAGTCATCAGCTGTACGGAGCTAAGTTTGCTCCGCCCCCTCATGACTTCACATCCCACCCCCTTAATGCAAGTCTATGGGACGGGCGTGGCAGCCGTTGCGCCCCTTCCGTAAACTTGTATTAACTGGGTGAGGCTTGTTGTCACAAGGGGGCAGGGTCGTGACATCCCGAACCGCCGCCCCTGTATCGACCCATCAATAAGAAAATAGAAGTGCAAATAGGCACATTGCTAAATAGGGCTAGACATCAACATTCCAGGTGTACCTTTATAATCTCTATTGTCCTTTCTGAGATAAAAGCCTTTTTGTTATTATTAAAGTTAAACGAGCTAAGAGACAACACCAAACCTGTATTTGATCCGTACATTAGGTGGTTTGCGGCACTTCAAACTTTCGAACATTGCCAGGTACGGCTTGCGCAAACTTGCCAATATTGAGGCTGAGCTGTGCTTGCAGCTGACAGCAATGAGTACAGCTCAGACCAGCAAAGAAGGAGTTAAGCTGATGAGGGAAGGGTGTACATACATTACACAACCATCTATATGGCTGTATACTATATACAGGCCTCTTCTTGTGTAGCTCATCCCCCTAATGATGTCATTGCTCGAGGCGGGGGTACACAAGTAGAGGCCTGAACCAGTGACAAGAAGGTAAACATCATTTTCTTCACTGTATACAACATACAGCTCTTTAGATGGCTGTATAATATATGCATTCCTCCTCCCCCCCAAGGAGTTACCTAGCGATGCTAGTTAACTTCTTCCTTGCTGGGCTCAGCTCAGCAACATGTTACAATAAACCAGAGGATTTGCTGTTTTACTGTGACAAAAGAGTTAAGATGTGCTGCATGGCAGCACAACTTAACCCTTTTACTGCCAAACACTTTCGCAAAGCTTTCTCAACTCTAGTTATTATGTACATTAAGCTAATTCCCCAGCACAGCAAGAACCATAGTAAGTCCAGCCCATGCCCTCTTAATCAAGAAGAAAGCAAAAAACAACAGGATGCACTTCGTAGTGTATTACCTCAGGACCAATGGTAATGCTATGTAAATGTGAACTGTGCTTACCAAGGATGGTTGAACTGGAAACCAAGAACAACAATGGGATAGCATATGTAGAAGATGGGGGTCTCTGCAGCCACTCCACACCAGCAAAAAGCATTTGAAAAACGATTCTTCCTCCAAGACCACGGCGGGATAAAACAGGCACTGAGACCAGGATAAGATAAGGGTGTGGGTAATAAAATTCCTGTATCTTATCCTGGTCTCAGCGCCTGTTTTATCCCACCGTGGTCTTGGAGGAAGAATCGTTATTCATATGCTCTTAATCAAGTGGATGCCAGACAAAGGGGGTAGGCAGGTCCACTTTTAACATTTTCAGTAATTTCCATAGTTTCCATATACCATTCACTGACCCGAAATGTGACATTTGTAGCTCTTAGCCTATGGTTCTGACCTGTAGGTAAGCTTCAGCTTTCTGGTTGAGCATGCTCAGTTGCAGCATTAGGGGCTTATTTGTCCACAAAACAGCAGATTATGTGAATTAGTAACTGATGTGGGAGGCATCAGTTATAGAGAAGGCTGTAAGTAACTTATTGGTAGATCATAGATCTCCAGTATATGAATCTGACAGAACTTCAAATGCATTAATAGGCATAAAGATTATGGGCCACATATTTGGCACATGAAATGCCGCACAAGCCCTTTCTTGCGACTTTTGGCTGTAAGCAAAGCTACACACAATCTTACAAAGTAAATTTCAGTTTTCGCTTTTCTGTGGTAACGGATTTATCAAGTGCTAATGTTGCATAAAATGTCCCAAACCCCTCCTAAACACTGCACCAGCTGCAACTATTTGTGCAAAAAAAGTTGCAGAAAGGGGAGGAATCCTGCAAAATGGTGTTCTGAAGTTATTTATAGTTTTTTGCTAGTGTGCACCAAATTTTTTCAACCCACTATGATAGTATGATTAATATGTTAATATGTTGCACATAAGCAAAACCAAAGCAAAAAATAAACTTTAAAACACAATTTCTAAAGACAACAATGATAAATCTCCCCCTATGTGTTTAAAAAAACTAAATAAAATACACAGTTTTTTTTTTTCTTAGCACTTATGCAGCTATCTTTAAGAACAGACCAAGAAAATTCTAAGAGAGCCTGCAGAATAGTGGAATAATTGTAATTCGCGTGTAGCCTTTGCATTTCTACATTTGGTAATAACTGTCTCAGGGCTTTTTTCACATTAAATAATTTTTATTTTATTACAGCGAGTGGCAAGAAGTCAAAATCTAGTTTTACCTATTTAGTAAATTAATACACTTCTCCTGTGCCATTTATTAAGTCTTTGAGATTAAATTCACTTAGGCGCTGATGTAACATTGATAAATGTAAAATATCACAGCTACATCAAAATGCGATGTTATACGTCCTCCATTAGAAGATGTCTTCATGTAGTATATTTAAATACAGACCTGGGGGCTAAGAGTGATGGTAGTCCCAATTTCCATTATCATTCATCAATTTTCTATAAGACATATTACCTCACATCATGTCTGGAGCCTATGAAAATGCTTAAGAGACAGTATAAGCAAAATTGGCGCAGGATTCCCCCTGTCACGTCTTTGATTTGCTGTCAAGCTCCACTTAAAGGGGTACTCCGGTAGAAAACATTTTTTTTTTTTTAAATCAACTGGTGTCAGAAAGTTAAACAAATTTGTAAATTAATTCTAATAAAAAATATTTACCCTTCCAGTACTTTTAAGCAGCTGTATGCTACAGAGGAAATTCTTTTCTTTTTAAATTTCTTTTTTGTCTTGTCCACAGTGCTCTCTGCTGACACCTGATGCCCGTATCAGGAACTGTCCAGAGCAGCATAGGTTTGCTATGGGGATTTTCTCCTGCTCTGGACAGTTCCTGATATGGGAATCAGGTGTCAGCAGAGAACACTGTGGACAAGACAAAAAATAAATTTAAAAATAAAAGAATTGAGTCTGTAGCATACAGCTGCATAAAAGTACTGGAAGGGTAAAGATTTTTTAATAGACGTAATTTACAAATCTGTTTAACTTTCTGGCACCAGATGATTTTAAATAAAATGTTTTCCAAGGGAGTACCCCTTTGACACCCTGTACTATGTATAAAAACATACAGCAGCAGATTTATCAACGGTATAAACAAATCTTTTATGACTTATGACTCTTATGATTTTTTTTTTAATGACTCTTATGGTTAGAGCTCAAACTAGCCCGTTAAAGTATTGATCACTAATGGAGATGTAGCTATCAATGGTGAATTGGATGGATTCTTGCTCCAAAGTTTTTATAGCTGCTATTTATTTCCCCCACAGACCATGTGCCAGAAAACTAAAACTACTGACAGGTGAAGTGAATAGCATTGTTTCCTGTCAAAATGTGAGATATATTAGGAAACATGTGAACAGTCAGTTCTTGAACTTGATGTGTTGGAAGCAGAAAAAAAGGATCTGAGCAACTCTGACAAGGGTCAAATTGTAATGGCTAGACAACTAAACCCCTTAAGGAAAAGAAATTGCGCCAAAATTGTACGGGACTTTGTCTGCAAAAACTTATATGTTGAGAGGTGAAGGTTATGAAACGTTTATTGTCTGCCATTTGGAACAGTGTGAAAATTGTACCCTCCATGTGTAAAATACGTGCTGCAGCTATGCTATGGGGTGAAATGTTTGTCTTACCTAAAAGGGTTAAAGATGTAGAAGAAAAACGCGTGAAGAAGTCCCGCCCCTGGGCGTGGAAGTCAAGTTGATGTCTTGAATCCTAAGTGGAAACAGAAAGGTCCGCCCCTTGTTGCTGGGGGAGCGTAAGTAAGGGACGCACCGCTGTCGTACTTCCTGCCGTTGGCCATATTGCCGAAGCCCACCATAAGAGGAACAGTGCTGCCAGACCTCTGCAGTCTGCAGGATGTTGGTGAGCAGAGCAACATGGCAGAAACACAGCAGAGCACGAGGTCTGTGAGTCCCAAGATGGTGCCCAGCGCCCACAAAGGCGCAGCAGCTGCAGCTCAAGTATTTCAGGAGCTTATGGACTGGCTGCAAAAGCTGTTGATCGGGGCCGAAGAGGTATGCTTACAAGTTCCACTGCCGGAAGATGATAAACAGTGGCCAGTGGCTCCTGAGAGCGGAATGCCCGCATCATCCAGAGGATCATCGCCGGTGAGACTGTCTCCACACCACCGATCCTGGGGGTCCTGGTCCAAGATACCAACTGAGGAGTCAGATGTGAGTACTCCGGCAGAAGCCGCTTTGTCTACCCCTTCCAGCCAGTCCAGCCCAGAGTCCACCCTCCAGGCCCAGAAACCCACAGCACGCCCCAGATCCCCCCTACTCCCAGAGTGGGTGTTTGGCGATAAGCCACAACTTATTGAATATATGCACCGGTACCTACTCCCTCTGCCCAGAAAGGAGCATCCCCCTGTCCCAGCAGCAGTGTCCGAGAGGACCAGGCGAGAAGCCCAGATGTCTGCAATCATAGAAGAGCTGAGGGCACAGAGGTGGCAGGAGTATGGCCCAAAAGAGATGCCCTATGAGGTGTGACAGGCCCACCAATCAGACACTATGTTTGGAACATCTGTACATCCAAATGTTGTACCACCCCTTGAGAGGCAAAGAGCCACAGTACTTAAATTTGAGAAAGTCCAGTGGTTCGGAACCTTAATGGACTGCTACCATGGGGGCACCGTCCTTGTGAATCGTCGGGCAGTCAAAAGAGACTACCCCCCCCCCCATACCTACAGTCCTTAGGGAGTGGGGAGATAGTGGAGTACACCCCAGTCCACAGTGCAAGAAGCAAATGTTTAGCAGCTGTGACAAGACCAAAGAATCCCACACAACTCCCCTTTGTCTGCTTCCCCTTGGAGGATCGGTTCCCTTCCGCCTACTACCTTCCCTAGTCAGAGGTCAAAGTCAAGGAGGAAGGGTATCAGTCTGAGGCGCTCGTCATGGCATCTAAATACCAACCAAAGAAGTCTACAGATATGTCCAGGGGTTGAGGAGGTTTGGACTACCCAGTGGGCACCAACCAAAGTGCCTCGGCCCACTCCTGCTGAGGAGGACCAACACCAACACTGTGGTACAGTTGGTGGTAACAGTGAGACCCACCATCACTGATTCCAAACTTTCTCAAGTGTCTTGGAACACACAAGTCAATCCCTTAGAGGGGGCACAGTCCCGTGGTCCCCGCCACATGTCCAAACCTAGAAAGCATCCTGACAGAATCGGGACAGAAAGTTTTCAGGATGAACTCACATGTGTTAATCTAATTTTTCCTACTAAGTCATGAGACTAACATTGTTCTGTGGAGTACCACTATTGTTTTACAGGTACCACTGTAATATTCAAGAGATGCACTTGGCGGACTAGCCAAGAACTAGCTGTAACCATTATGGGTAAGCACATGTGCCAGAACTACCAGCACATGTGCCAGAACTGTAGAGGGGTACTATTATTTGCTTTAAAAGATTAATAGTAATATACTGTTCACTGTTGTTGCACAAGTGAATGCAATACTAGACATTATTATGATTTACTGTTGCACCTTGTAATAAAGTGTATATAAAATGTTTGCACAAAATGTCTATAGTGTCTAATGTTCTTGCTAGCTATGGTATTTGTACGGGAGGTATCCTGAACCCATCAGGAGAAATATATCTAGTTGCCTCATTGTCATAAAATGCATGTTAGTGAACAAAACACTTATGTATATAATAATTAGCAGTCAAAAATATGCACTAAGTATCTAGTCATGTCTAGTCATTAGGAAGTATATAATTTCATGTACAGAAAGTAAGTAACATTTCAAAATAGTCATTAATGTACCTATTATATTTTGTGTACAGAAAATAGTTACATGTCATATTCAGTCAGGACTGTAGCCATATAGTCACTGTATATTCAGTCCACATTAATCTACAAAATGTGTAATTTCTAATGTCTATTATTTCCTGTCTACTGCGCACAGAGTTCTCTTGTGGTCAGAGAGATCACCTGAAGGTCGTAAGTAGCACATGAAAATGTCAGAGCAATTGTGTACATATGTTATATTTTCACGTGTTGCAAGAAGGTAATTAACTGCTAACTAACTACTACGGGGAGAAGTAGCATATGCTCATGGGCCCCGTTAGCACAGGCATCAGGGTAGAGAGCCTCAGGCAGCCCGATCCACAACAACCTTTAACAAAGCAGTTGTAAAGCCAAAGCAATTCATACAGACTGTTGTTTATGTTACCTCAGTTAAATCACCTGTTATTTGAGTATGTATGCGTTGTTCAAAAGGCCACATGAACTCCAATGTATGAGCCCTGTGAAGGACATTGGTGCAATGCCCCAGGAACTGTCTTTACTACTGTTATTGCGTGGCACCCAGTGGTCACTTCATCTCATCTGCTCTCCAGCACTATACACTGTGGACGGCTTCTTTTAAGAGGGGAGTTTGTGGTGGTCCAGTACAGGGCCCTCCTATACCCTTTTCTGTCCTGTGTGGCATACTCTATGTCAGTGCCCCCTGGGTCCACCCCCATTCTACAGACCCTAATTTTTTTTTTTTAAGTATTTTTTGTAGTTTTCAAATAAATGTAACAACATACAGTTCAAATGACCCCAAGAGGATCCACCCCTGCCAATACCAAAATAACCATTGGTCAATAAGACAGGGCATAAAAGGAAACAACAGGAGCAATCCATTTTCTATAGATCATACAACATTATAGGTAGGGGTGAAGAGCATCTCCTTAGAGAACAACCAACACAGTAACACCACAACCACTCACGCACACAACAGAACACTTCCTAGGATATCACATTCATCCAAATAACTACACTAAAGACTGGGAGGCCCCACGAACGGGAGGATCTGTAGAGACATCCAACAACATTCACGGCACCCAAACTTTATCAAACTTTATTGGCATCTCCGACTTACGTACAGGGCATGGTAGAGGGGAACATATTTATTTACTAAGACGATCCATCAGGACAGGGAAGGGGAGGGAAGACACGTCCTTCCAGGCCAGCACTATAACTATGCATGCACAAAACAGGAGAAAGCGGATCAATATGCGCCTATAAGAGCCCATCACCAAACCAATAATAACTCCCAACAAACAAACTTCTTGTGTTAAAACAAAGATGATCAGACAGGAATTGCATCACCTCTCTCCAGAAGGGCAAAACACAGGAACAAGTCCACACCACATGCAAAAAAGTTCCTCTCTCACTCCCACACCTGAAACAAACAACCAACCCCAAGACTCCCATGCGATGCAGTCTAACAGGAGTATAATATAAACAAAGAACAAACCTGGATTTAATGCACATCTCGGGCAATAACCAGTGTAGGATAATACGTCTTAATCACTTCCTTCCACATGTCCTCTGAGTGACCAGGAACATCCTCGACCCATTTCAGCTGAGCAATAGCAAACGGATCTAGACCCACCGATTGAAGCAAAGCATACCACTGACGGAGAGGCCTAGCCAAAATCATTGAACACAGGGTATCTTCCAGGGAACCAAATTATGTGGAAACCGCAACTGAAGATACCTGTAATGGGCAGGTCACTGCAGTCACTGACAGTCGGATATGTGTTGCCAGGGGTTCGCTATGTCCTGCCGCCAAACCTATTCCCTATACCTCTGTGCCATGCGCCCCCTTTGATTTTGTGCGCAGATCGATAAGAATTTACACAGCAATCGCTGGCTCCCCCGGCCAGCACTCCCTCCTGCTGTCTGACATCGCTGCCTGTACAATGCTAGAGGCAGGGAGCGAGTGAGCTCTCTAGCATTACACAGGCCAACGGAGATGTGAAACAGCGGGAGCGGGTGCTTGGTGGGGAAGCAATAACAGTGCCCGTTCTCTTCTTTGTGTGTGCCTGCATTTACTAGAGGCCGAGAGCTCACTCGCTCCCTGCCTCTAGCATTGTACAGGCAGCGATGTCAGACAGCAGTAGCGAGTGCTGGCCGGGGGAGCCAGCGCTTGCTGTGTAAATTCAGTAAAATCAGTCGGCGCACACATAAAAATCAAAGGGGGCAATGCCAATGACACAGCAGTCCCAGCGCTGTCAATAACACAGCAGTCCCACGCTGAGGTATAGGGGATAGGTGTGGCGGCAGGAGGGCATAGCGAACCCCTGGCCACGCCTATCCGACTGTCAGTGACTGCAAAGAAAAGTGTTTTTAGTGGTAATTACAACTGGAATAAAGAAGGTAAAAGTGATGCTGGATTAATAGTCTACACACAATACACAGACTATTCTTAGTTTATATGCTCCAAACTTCATGACAACTGCGCTTTAATTCCATGGGAGCTCCAAAACCCGGCCGCCTCCAACTTCCGCAAATGTTCGATATCAGGATTAACCCACATGAATGCTCGAGGAGAAACCACGGGCTGAGGAAAGTGCCCGGAAACTACAGACCAGGCCACAGCCACCATCTTAATAGGAGCCAGCAAGGATGAAGATAAAGCATACCTGTACATTGCATTAGTCAGTGTCTCATAGGAACCTGTGAGAGCCCCTGCCAGAGTCGTGAAGGCATTAAAAAGATCCAGGTCAATCCACTAGGCCACGTACACCAGCTGCGAAGCTAGAAAATAGTTATGCATATCAGGAGCAGAAAGACCTCCCCGCTGTTTTGGCACCTGGAGCAGTGCCCGTCCCACTCTCAGAGGTTTTTGGAAATTTCGGGAGGAAGATCATCTTAAAAATATTAACCCTACCCGCTAGGGATAAGGGTAAGGAGTCCCATGCCTGTAAACGCATAATCGTGTTTTCTAGAAGAGGGTCTAAATTAAGTGCCATAAACTCAGACACAACCTGTAAACCATTGGCCAATGTAGCAGGCAAAACCCCTCCCTGGGACAAGAACATAATAGATGATTTATCCCAATTTACTCTAAGGCTTGAGACCTCCCCAAACCTATCCAGAAGATCAAACAGAGCACATAGGGAGCCCTTCACATCAGCTAAATAAACCAAGGTGTCATTGGCCAGACCTTAAATGTTAAACAGTGCCTTATGTTATTTATTAATTTATCTTTCTGATGTTAATGTGCCTTTAAATGTGGTTACTAAGTCCTATGTAACCAGGGAAGGTGTCAGTGACCAGGTGACTTGTGGGGTACTTATCAGAGTCCTTCAAATTGTTTCCATATATTTCCAGGGAGGAGCTAGCCTAATCAGTCGAGGAGATTGTAACACTCACGTTTCTGAAGACAGGAACTCCGGTGACTCATACCATGCCAGGGAGCGGAGTCTAAGGTGCCACTGGTCTTCACTAGAGCCTGCCGCAAAGCAGGATGGGCCTGCAGCTGCTGGCGACAGCCAGGTCGCTACCTCCGGCACGGCTCGACCACACAGGCGGCTGAGGAGATGCAAAGCACAGAAGGGATGAGACATCTCCTAGTCAGGATAGCTGTAGGTCAGGGCAGGGTGCACAGTAGCATAGTCAGGACGTAGCAGAAGTTCAGTAGGCAGGCTGCACAGAAGCAAGGTCAAGGTCACAAGAGCAGGAGATCTGGTACACTGCAAGGCAATACTATGGAACGCTTTCACTAGGCACAAGGCAACAAAGATCTGGCAGAGAACTGGGGAGGGTGGAGGAATTTATCAACAAGACACAGGTGGTTACACTAATGAGCGTACTGGCCCTTTAAATCTTAAAGCTCCGGTGTGCGCACGCCCTAAGGGACAGGGACACGCGCGCCAGAGCAGAGAGGCGGAAGCAGAGGCAGGGGAAAACACCCGGAGAGTGACGAACTGGGGCTCGCATGCGGGTGCGTCCCGCAATGCGAGTCCAAGCCCCATTGGCAGCAGAAGGTAAGGGGACCATGCGCTCACGGCCAGCGTGGAAGGCCAGAGCGCATAGCGTAACAGAGATGAGTCTAAAATAACACAACGTTGGGTAAGAAATAAAGGCACCCTCAGCCAATTTGATATATGTATCCCTTGGTGAGAGAGTAGATTACAATCGAATAGCTATAAGAAACACACCAATTAGGTTTATGATAATATAAATCAATAAATTTTACTTGTACCAAAACAAATAATATAAGGTGGGTAAACAATAAATTACAGTATTACAATAAAGTGCCACATATAGGGGAAGGTGATAACCTACACTAGGAGCCCTACCTATCTAGGCAGGAAACTCCTAAAACTAAGTGTGGATAGGGGTAGGGGAAAAAAAACACCGCATTAATGGCTATTAGTAAGTGATTAGTAGGCCTCTCTTGCCAATGCGTTTCACCCATTCATATTTGGGGCTCATCATGGATGAGAGGAAATCACTACCACTAGTAATCAGAGAACACTGATGGGATGAGTCTAAGGAGCAGAACAGTCAAGATCTGAGAGTGTCTGGTGTTTCTAAGTGAGACCAAGGCCTAACTACGCAGCCACGCTTCCACCAACAGTGAACCCCCTTCAGGTGAAAATCAAAGCCTGGTAAGCAAATACAGGGGAGAAGTCTAGTCAGTCATAGTCAAGTTTAAAGTCAGAGTGGGACTGCATAATTGAGTCCAAGTCCACTACAAGTCCCAGCTAGCCCTAAAGTCACTGGTCATCTCCTTGGGCCTGAATGAGCTATAAAGACTTACGACATCTGTCTGCCTCAGTAAAGCTGCCATTGTTCTGTAACCTTGCATCAGAGTGATTATTTGCCCCATGCCTGGCCGAGGAACCGGTGTAGAGGATAACCACGCCCTGGTTAAGGCTTAATAACATCTGCCCTAAGGGTAAAAACATCTGCCCATCATCACACCCTCACCACATGGTTGTTTGTGAACCAGGTTATTTATAGTGATGTTTATGTTTTTTCATGGAATCAAGTTTAACTAATATGAGTTTCTTTTTTTCTTTTTCATTTTTTTTTTAGTATTCTGCATTTTCCAACAATGACAACATATTCATGGTGTTGCCCTGGTCTCCAAATTCCCTAGATCGCAAACCATGCTACACCCTTGTGAGGAACCACATTCATACTGATAAGTGGAATCAGGAACAGCTTGATCTCAGGGCAGCCTATATGCTTAATAGATAGGAAATACAGCCCATATAGAGTGTAGCCTCCGAGAGAGAGGAAACCCCACGTTGGCTTCATCCCTTATTTTAATAGAATTTGATATGGGACCTTTTCACATCTAAAGGCGTCCCTAAAATTCTAATACATTAACCCCTTTTCTTTGGCCTCTGCTGGAGTTGATGAAATGAAGCATTACATCAGCGCACGCAAACACTTCTGTATTTATTCCTGGTGATTATCACACTCTCCAGATGCTATAAGACCTCTTCTTATGTCTTATTAAGCGGGTGTTGCTGATACTTTCTCACATTGAGTTAAAATAGGCTGAAGAGGAACTTTACAAAACAATCGAATTATGATTTATTCAATATTCTCCCGTTTAATCAACATGGTGAGCTTCATTAGATTCCCATTCATGGGTAATAGGATTTTATCTAGGATCTGGGTCATTTTTTCATCTCTCTGCATTAGGCTGACATAAGGAACATCTTGTTACCATAAACTGCTGCATAATAGTATCACATATTAGATAACTGGTATTAACCATCCCCGGAGTTAGCCCTTATCAGCCTAGAAATCAGGATTTCTCGAAACCATTTGCTGATTAATAGACTTCCTGTAATACTGCTCGGCTCAGATCAAATTGGACTGACCAAATGTATTACTAGGCCGACCGGAATGGCATGATACAGAGCAGCACAATGCCAACAGCAGTGGTCTCAAACAGTGGCCCTCCAGATGTTGCAAAACTTCAACTCCCAGCATGCCGGACAGCCGTTGGCTGGTCTAGAGCATGCGGTGTGGACAGAAGCCTATGGCAGTTTAGCAGCACTCCTTATGGGAATGACAGTGAGACATACAAATGTCCTCTGATTTTAGGTGCTATTGTTGGTAAGTGCCACATTTATTGGTGTATAATCAGGGCTCAAGTCCTGCATGAATGCATGGTAACTGAGTTCCTGCACTTTTTCACAGCAGGAATACCATTCCCATTAGCAGGACCAGCTCTTGAGTGAAAATCTTTGGTGAGTTCCCACACTTTTTTCTCCCAGGACTTGTACCCCTGCGTATAACACACACTGGCATATAACACACCCTCATTTTAACAGGGAAATTTGAGTAAAAAAAAATGTTAAATAAATTCCTTGGAAGCTCTGAACTAAATGCCACAACATCCCCCCAAACCTTGATTCCCCCCATTTGCCACACCATTCCCCCAACTTTTACCCCCCCCCATTTGCCCCATGATTCCCCCTGCTCCTCAGTCTGCCCCCCCCCCCTGTGCCACATCATTTCCCCCCTGTGATACCCCTGTGCCTCATTATCTCCCCTTTGTGCCTCATTTCCCCCTGTAATCCCCCTGTGCCTCACTATTTCCCCTCTGTGCCTCATTTCCCCCGTGACCTTCCTGTGCCTCATTATTTCCCATTTGTGCCTCATTTCCACCTGTAATCCCCCCTGTGCCTCATTATTTCCCCTTTGTGCCTCATTTCTCCCTGTGATCCCCCCTGTGCCTCATTATTTCCCCTTTGTGCCTCATTTCCTCCTGTGATCCCCCTGTGCCTCATTATTTCCCCTTTGTGCCTCATTCCCCCCTGTGACCCCCCTGTGCCTCATTATTTCCCCTTTGTGCCTCATTTCCCCCTATGATCACCCTGTGTCTGATTATTTCCCCTTTGCACCTCATTTCCCCCTGTGATCCCCCTTGCACCTCATTATTTTCCCTTTGTGTCTAATTTCCCGTGATCACCTGTGTCTCATTATTTCCCCTTTGTGCCTCATTTCCCACTATGCCTCATCATTCCCCCACTGCCTTATCATTCCCTCCGCCTCCTCATTCCCCCATTGCCTTATCACTCCTCCCTTTTCCCCTGCTTATTTTATTCTCCCTTATCTGGCCACACTCCGGCACTGATGAGTGATGTCCCCTGCCGGCTCCTCTGCGCAGCGTCCGGGACGTATGTGCATGTGGATAACTATCTACCTATCTATCTATATTATTTATCTATCTATCTATATTATCTATCTATCCATCTATCGCCTAATATTCTCATATTCGCGAAAATTCGCTCTCCAGTCTAATACAGTAAATAGTATAGGAGCCTTCTGTAGACAACAAGCTGGAAGCAGGGAGGGATGAGATCACTGTGATGTGTTCTGTGGGGGAAAATGCTATAGTGCTATAATCGCCTCATTCGTGAATATGTGAAATTTGCAATAAATATTCGAATTGTTAATATTTGCGCTCAACCCTGATCACTTCTGAGTTACTGATATCATTATATCTGCAGTGATATTGAGTGAATAACAATTCCCAGCATACCCTTACCACTGCTTAGTTCATACTAAAAGGTGTAGTTTCGCAAGGGAAAAACGTCCTCTTATTTGGTAATTGCTATATTTGATTACTATGGTAGAAATACATTTCCTTGACGCACTACACTGCTGGCATCCGTCACGCCAAGTAAGGAACCTGTTGTTAAAAATTTTAATCCCACTGGTAAGGGTGACTGCATAAAACTCAGGAGGAATAAGCCCATAGTAACACAGTGTTTGATGGCTTCTGTGACGCAGTCCTCACACAATCTTATTCTTTTCTAATCCTGGAATTTATTAAACTTTTTCTTGGCCTCTTGCTGCCTGAGCTTTGCCTCTCAAAGCTGTATGTTCAATGGATTCAGATCTTGCCGCAACAGAAAAATTACCTTCTCGGGGGGAAAAAAATTTCAACTTGACAGGCACATGCTTTCATGTTGGGTGCGACTTCACGTATGTCACACAACGCTATATAGGTTTCCATAGTAACCGGTGTTTGATTAATTGGAAGCTGAAATGAATCAAAAGGGGGAAAAGAGGTTCCAAAATTGTTTGTACTGAAAAATGACCTGGATTAGTGTCTACAATAGATGAAAAGCAAAGATTTTCTGGATTTAAACAGAGATTGTTCTACATGGATTGTGCTAGAATTGTAAAACAATAGATGGATAGATAAATAGATAGATATGATATAGATAGATGATAGATAGCTAGATGATAGATAGATAGATAGATAGATAGATAAGAGATAGATAGATAGATAGATAGATATGAGATAGATAGATAGATAGCAACAGGAGAATACAGCAGCCCACTGCTAGCACAAAGATATAGATGAAACATGAGTATATAGATAAAACATGAGTATATAGATAGGACATGAAAAGCTATACAGCTGTAATGCAATAAATGAAGATATGAAACTATGAAATTATGAGGTACTTAGCTTGAAAATTTGGCGTCAAATAGCGTGGACCATCCCACCACGGTAAGGTGACCTCATTCTGGGACGGACCCTACACTGTGTATATGCCTCTGTGTGAACAGTACAGCAGGCATGCAAGGTCTGAAACATTCAAGGCACCTTATATACACCTAATAGAGGTGGGTGGGGTGCAGGAGCCAACATGGAGGTAGCCACTCCCCTGTATGTGTAATACAACCAAAGAATAAATTGGCCAGCACTATTGATCCAAACTATTGTAAAAACCTGGCTTGCAGGTGCAGGCTAGATAGATAGATAAATAGATAAACTGAAGAGGGAAGCAGCACTCGGGCAAAAGAGTAAAGTTGGTGCACCCAGACACAGTCCTTGGTCAGGGGTCCAGATGTGAATAATAAATTAGAATAAATCCGCAGCACACAAGTCCAATTAAAGTGAAAAAATGAAAACATTTATTCCATAAACAGGTGAATGTTACAGCGACGTTTCAACCAGCTCTCCTGGTCTTTCTCAAGCCTTGAGAAAGACCAGGAGAGCTGGTTGAAACGTCGCTGTAACATTCACCTGTTTATGGAATAAATGTTTTCATTTTTTCACTTTAATTGGACTTGTGTGCTGCGGATTTATTTTAATTTATTAGATAGATAGATAAGAGATAGATAGATAGATAGATAGAAGATAGATAGATAGATAGATAGATGATAGATAGATAGATAGATAGATAGATATGATATAGATAGATAGATATGAGATAGATAGATAGATAGATAGATAGATAGACAGATAGAAGATAGATAGATGATTGATAGATAGATAGATATGAGATAGATAGATAGATATGAGATAGATAGATATGAGATAGATAGATAGGAGATAGATAGATAGATAGATAGATGGATAGATAAATAAGATAGATAGATGATAGACAGACAAACAGATAGATAGATAGCTTAACAGACATTAAACAAATAGAGAGATAGCAGAACTTTTTTGACTAAGAGGAAAAAATGAAATATGCTTTCATGTATCATGTGATGTGCCTCTTCATGTATGTGACATAACTTTATATGGTTTCTATGGTAACTGTTGTTTGATGAATTGAAAGCAAAAATGAATGAAAGGGGAAAAGAGGTTTTAGAATTGTTTGTATGAAGAATGACCAAAATGAGCAAGCACAATAGATGAACAGCAAATACCTCCTGGATTTCTACAGACATTGTTCTACATGGATTGTGTCACAATTCAAAGATAAACAGATGAGCAGCACAATCCAGTATTATAGCTATGTTGGTGCACGCAGAGCCAGACCTGGGTCAGGAGTCCATATACAAGTATAAATCAAGGATAAATCCGCAGCACTCTTGATTCCATAATTTATTCCATATTCAACATAGTGTCACCGCAACGTTTCTGCCAGCTCTACAAGCTTGAGAAAGGCCAGGTGAGCTGGCAGAAACGTTGCTGTGACACTATGTTGAATATGGAATAAATATCACCTCTTTTTATGGAATCAAGAGTGCTGCGGATTTATCCTTGATTTATAGATAGATAGATAGGAGATAGATAAATAGACTGATAGATAGATAGATAAAACAAGGGATAGGGAGCAGCACTCTCCGAGATAGAAGTAGAAGGTGGGTGCAAACGGACGGAATCCCAGGTCACGGGAGACACTTCAAATGTAGAAAGGAGAAGACTGTAGCACTCCAGTAGGATGAAAGGGAATGTGGCTTTATTCCAATTCAAACATCAAGGCAACGTTTCAGCTGCACACAGGCAGCCTTTATCAAGCCTTTATGGCTTGATAAAGGCTGCCTGCGTGCAGCTGAAACGTTGCCTTGATGTTTGAATTGGAATAAAGCCACATTCACTTTCATCCTACTGGAGTGCTACAGTCTTCTCCTTTCTAGATAGATAGAAAGATAGATATGAGATAAATATATGATAGATAAATAGATATATATGAATTAGATGTTAGATAGATAAGAGATAGATAGATAGATAGATAGATACAGCAAACAGGTAAACCTAGCAGCACTCCAGAGTAGCGAAAAATAGTGACTTTATTGATCACAAAAAAAGCTTGATGATGGCCATGAGAGGTGGTTGAAACATCGCTGTACATTTTTGGTGATAAATAAAGTCACTATTTTTCACTACTCCGGAGTGCTGCTAGGTTTACCTGTTTGCTGTATCTACTCGAGGCCCGAGGACCAGGACCCGACCACAGCTTGCACCTTCCTATTCTGACAATTCGAGTGCTGCTCGATCTGCTGTTTTCTAGATAGATAGAAGATAGATGTCCCGTTTATAACTGTAATTTGTGAATAAAGTTGTATATTTTTCTTATATTTTTGTTCATGGTATTTCTTTGTGTGGGTAAGCGGATATATGGCCTATCCATTTATTAGCCCATGTGTAAGGTCCTAGTGAGGGTATTTATATTTTTTCATATTTGTCATTATTGTTTTATATTTTCTTATTGTTTATTTTTTATTATATTCTTTATTCTTATTGTTTTGTTGCTTTTTATATATATTTTTCATTTTTATATATATATATATATATATATATATATATATATATATATATATATACTTTTTATTTTTCATTTATATTTGTATTAAAGATATTTTTTTGGGGAGAAAAGTATTCACAGTGTGGTCCATTGTAGCCCTGGTGAGCTTGATTATGGTTGGTTGTTGGAGCGAGAGGGACCTATGGTAGTGTGCATTTACTTGTGCTGTGGAAATGTCTCTTACAGTGCCTGTGGAGACAGGTCTGCATGCACACATTGCGTTATCTGGCTCCGGTTTAGAGATGCGCACCCTGTTCAATAGAATGTCTGGCTGCATGTGCAGGACTAGGACCCACTGAATATTAGTACTGCGACTGCCTGTTGGTAGATTTATAGTACTATAGTTACTGTTGAATACTGTGTCATTGACCGGGCTGAGTGTCTTTCTCGGGTGAATGTGTCTAAAATGATTAACATTATGATCACTGGATCGCTCAGGCTTTTTATGAATGGGCATACCATATATAGAATGGCCTCTTCGGACTCCTGTGCTGTGCGCATGCGCTAGTCCGTGATACGCACGGCGCTATGGTTACTGAAAAATGCTTTATTCCTATTGGCCATACCGCTTTACCTGACACGATACCCTCTGAACTATACGCGCATGTGCGCTGTGTACTTCCTGATGCCAGTAAAATGGAGAATGAATATTATGTCATCCGGTGAGTGTGCGCTCCCCCCCCCCCACCTTTTTAATTTAATTTTAATATTGCACATGTGTTACACGGGGATAAATAGATGTAATTAAACATCTATCTTAATGTTATATCTGTATTTTTATTTGATTTGATATATTTTGTGTTCTATATAATGTATTTACTTGCTTGTATTTGAAAAAGTTTTGATACACTGTAGTAATTGCACTTTGTATTTTATTGATACCGTATATACTCGAGTATAAGCCGACCCGAATATAAGCCGAGGCCCCTAATTTCACCCCAAAAACCCAGTAAAAGTTATTGACTCGACTTTAAGCCTAGGGTGGGAAATACATCATCCCCCCCCCATGTAATCATCCAGACCCCCGTCATCATCCCCCCCTTCATCATCACTGCCTGTCAATCCCTTCATCAGTTGTCTTCAAGCTGCAGACCTCCAGATCTTGCAAAACTACAACTCCCAGCATGCCCGGACAGCCATCGGCTGTCCAGGCATGCTGGGAGTTGTAGTTTTGAAAGCTCTGGAGGTCCCCAGGTTGAAGACCACTGCGGCCTTCGTCATCACCGCCTGTCAATCCCTTCATCAGCAGTCTTCAACCTGCGGACCTCCAGATGTTGCAAAACTACAACTCCCAGCATGCCCGAACAGCCACCGATGGCTGTCTGGGCAAGCTGGGAGTTGTAATTTTGCAACATCTGGAGGTACGCAGGTTGAAGACCACTGAGAAGGGATTAACAGGCAGAGAGTTCACTCGAGTATAAGCCGAGGGGGGCGTTTTCAGCACGAAAATTTGTGCTAAAAAACTCGGCTTATACTCGAGTATATACGGTAATTATGCACTTTAAGGCATTCTGCGGTTGATGCCCTGATAAATATGTGGTTTGCACTGAGTATACACTGTTTGAGAACGGTCAGGTTGAGCTGACTGAAACGTTGCTGCTTTTTGTAATGACACCTTTTATGGAATAAATCTACACTTTTTTGTTACATTGTGCTGTGGAGAGATATTTTTTTTTCTAGATAGATAGATAGATAGATAGATCCTATTTCCATCAGTGGATATAATGTGAACAGCACCTGGTGATTGAGGACCTGTCATTGAGCATTGCTGTGTGTGGGTTAAGTCTTACAACAAACTCTGGTTTTCCGCACACAACACATTCCAGATACTACTGTACATTGTTCTATTGTTCCCTGTGATCCGTTATCATTTCTCTCCATCTCACATTACAATAAATATAATCAGCTCTCCAGGAAACTTTTCTATTCTTTAGAGAACACGTGTTGGGCCTTAAGATACATGATGGAGAAGTGACTGTCAGCATTTCAACAATACGCTTTGTAGATGATGTAGAGATGCATGTTTAATTAATTTTCTCCAAGGCTGCGGAGGGGGCTGCACACTTAGCTGTCAAACCTCCGCATAAAGTATCTATTGATTAAAGCCGGAGCTGCGGGTAGCTTTTGTATGTTTATCTAATGACATGAAAGAGCTACCAAATGTAGTGGAGCAGATGCAGCAGAGCTGAATGTGTCCCTTCACTCTAACTACTGTGCACAGTAAATTTAACTGCAAATCACTGTACATTCACAGATAATACAGAGTAAAATCCCTATATATTGTATAAAATTGCTCAGCTCTGCTACATCTGCTTGTAACTCTTCAGATAATGGGGATAAGGGAATATTAGTAGTATTAATGAGCAGTGCCAACATTCAGTGGTACAGCTTGCTAATCATACAATGGTAAAATAACAAATATGTCCCAGGTCACAGCTCACAAAGAATATCCACACCAAAATGAAGAAATCAAGCAGCACTCCGATACGCATGAAACTTTAGTGCAGATTATTCACCCAATGTCATAGCGACATTTCAGCTGCCCATTTACAGCCATGACATTGGTTGAATAAACTGTGTCATGTCCTGGTACAGAACGTGGTTCTGTACAGTTCCTAAAGTCCTCTCAGGTAGAGTCCCTCAAGTCCACAGGGCTCTCCTGCAGGATCCCCTAGGTCATTATTATGATTTCTATTGTACATTAATTATGTATGTTTATTTCAGGTATTGTATAGTGAATATGAGCTATGTGCAAAGGTTATTAGGATGTTTAAACTGTATAGGACCTTCCTAAGGTCATGTGATATGGTCATGTGATATGTGATCACCTGATACCCAGAGTTCCAGAGGCACAGGTAACCACAGGCAACCAGCTACCAATGGGCTTTAGTCCAGCCCCCTGATATATAAAGGGCTGTAGTCTCCACACTAGGTCTTTTAGTTCCTGGACATTAAAGCAAGCACAAGTCCTGTGCAAATTCAGTCCAGTACAGCTAGGCCAAAGCCTACAAGTCTGCAGCCACATCTAATCAATAAGTCTCATCTATGTTTACAAGTCAAGTCTCTGCTGTCCTGTCCCTACCAAAGTCATAACAGTAGTACAGTGGCCTGCATCATCATTATTATCACTACAAGTCCAAACAAGCCTGAGAGGTTCCCTGTGTCCCGGTCACCTCTGTGGAAGTTGGCTATCTGTAAGAACTGTTATATTGCCTTCTTCAGAAATGTTCCAGTTGCATCAAAACCTGCTTTGGACTCTCATTTAATATATGCAGTTTCTGGGTTGGTTGTTGGCAGTGCCCTACACCAAACAACCACATCCTGGCATCACGAACACTAGGGGTTAACAACATCTTGCCCCAGGGGTTAATATCATCTGGCCCCACCACCTACACTGCTACACTCCGTGGTCCCGCCATACACCGTGGGTCACCACAACTGCACTAAAGTTTCATGCATATCAGAGTGCTCCTGGATTTCTTTGTTTTAGTGTAAATCAATAGATAGATAGACAATTAGATATGATGTAAATAAAAAGATAGATATATTTGAGATAGATAGATAGATAGATAGATAGACAAATAGATACAATATACATAGATAGATGAATAGATAGATAGACAGACAGATAGTAGCAGAAAAGACTGCTGCAGTCTTTTCTGCTACTATTCAAGTTGGAGCCTCTGACGGCGTGCACCTACTTTACCTTTTATTCAAATCCCCAGCGGATGTGCTGCTTCTTTTATAGACTCTAGATAGATAGATAAATAGATAGATAGATAGATAGACAGATATGAAATAAATAGATAGATGGATAGATAGATAGAATTGAGGTAGACAGATAATCTGTAATTTTCATCATAGGTATACCTCAACTATGAGAGACATAATGAGAAAAAAATCCATAAAATCACATTGTCTGATTTTTAAAGAATTTATTTGGAAATGATGGTGGAAAATAAATATGTGGTCACCAACAAACAAGCAAGATCAAGCAATAGAGAGGTAAAGCTGGCACTAGTACCGCTAATGAGCAAGACGACTGTCGTACGAGTGCTGATCCACTTCCTAGGGACGATACATGCACTGTCTTAAGTCCCGCCTCCAGCGGTGCTCCGTCCAACAGACCAAATCGGTGATCGCACAAAGAAGATAGAAAAGACGGCAACAAACTGAAAAAACGTGCGGCTTTATTCTCAAGACACAGCGGGTACAGCAGGTACACAAAGAGCAAAGTTTCACCGATTGGCTTCTTCCGACTCACTGGTGTGACGTGGTGTCGACGCGCTAGATATACGTCTGCAGCAGTCGGCACCATGACAACCAGGATACACAAACCTACGGCGCAGGATACACAAACCTACGGCGCAGGCAGTGTCTCATTGGCGCGTGCGTATTAACGCCACAGCGCCAAAGAAAAAGGTAAGTGATATTGATAATAGTGTAAATACAATAAGTTGAATAAGAAACCAAATACAAAACATTAAAACCGTATATTAAGTAGCAATTACAGAAAGACACTCATGTCATTCTTGTCATTAAGTCCAGCCGGACCGACAGCGTCAGTTCTCAGGATCCAGGTGGATTCTCTCTGGAGCAAACGTTTGTGGCGATCGCCACCATCTTTAGTTGCTTTGACCACCTCCAGTCCTGAGAAAGACAGTACATCAATATTACCTGCGCGCATTGTTCTCACATGCTCAATCAATCTGGTACACCCTTTACCTGTACGAACGGAGCGAAAATGCTCCTGAATCCTGGTGTACATACATCGGATGGTTTTACCGATGTAAAACCTACCACAGGTACATTCGAGCAGATGCACTACCAAATTTGTTTTACAGGTAATAAATTGTGTGACATTCAACTCAATACCTCCTACTCTACAAAACTTACTCTCCTTGTTATATTGGCACATAGAACAGTGTTTACATCTAAAATTACCTCTGGGTAAAGTCCTTTCTAGCCAATTCTTATCATCTTCCACCAGCCGGGTGCAGCTAAGCTGGTTACAAGATATCTGCCCGAGAGGTTTGCTAGAGAGCATTTGGATGGTCCAGAAGAATATTGGGAGAATGTCATATGGTCAGATGAAGCCAAAGTAGAACTTTTTGGTAGAAACTCAACTCGTCGTGTTTGGAGGAAAAAGATTGCTGAGTTGCATCCAAAGAACACCATACCTACTGTTACGTTATGCGCTGAGGCTCCACGCAAGATCTCACCGTGGTGTCAAAATAATCTCAAGAGCGGTGAGAAAAAATCCCAGAACCACACGGGGGGTTAAGTGAATGACCTGCAGAGAGCTGGGACCAAAGTAACAAAGGCTACCATCAGTAACACACTACATCACCAGGGACTCAAATCATGCAGTGCCAGATGTGTCCCCCTGCTTAAGCCAGTACATGTCCAGGCCCATCTGAAGTTTGTTAGAGAGCATTTGAATGATCCAGAAGAGGATTGGGAGAATGTCATATGGTCAGATGAAACCAAAGTAGAACTTTTTGGTAAAACTCAACTCGTCATGTTTGAAGGAGAAAGAATGCTGAGTTGCATCCAAAGAACACAATACCTACTGTGAAGCATGGGGGTGGAAACATCATGCTTTGGGGCTGTTTTTCAGAAACGGGACTAGGAAGAATGATGCATGTAAAGGAAAGAATGAATGGGGCCATGTATAGTAACATTTTGTGTGAAAACCTACTTCCATCAGCAAGGGCATTGAAGATGAAACATGGCTGGGTCTTTCAGCATGACAATGATCCCAAACACACCACCCTGGCAACGAAGGAGTGGCTTCATAAGAAGCATTTCAAGGTCCTTGAGTGGCCTAGCCAGTCTCCAAATCTCAACCCCATAGAAAACCTTTGGAGGGAGTTGAAAGTCCATGTTGCCCAGTGACAGCCCCAAAAGATCACTGCTCTAGAAGAGATCTGGATGGAGGAATGGGCCAAAATACCAGAAACAGTGTGTGAAAACCTTGTGAAGACTTACAGAAAACGTTTGACCTCTGTCATTGCCAACAAAGGAATGTAACAAAGTATTGAGATGAACTTTTGTTATTGACCAAATACTTATTTTCCACCATAATTTGCAAAACATTCTTTAAAAATCAGACAATGTGATTTTATGGATTTTTTTTTCTCATTATGTCTCTCATAGTTGAGGTATACATATGATGAAAATTACAGGCCTCTCATCTTTTTAAGTGGGAGAACTTGCACAATTGGTGGCTGACTAAATACTTTTTTGCCCCACTGTAGATAGATAGATAGATTAACATCCACAAAAAAGGTCCAGCAGCTCTACAATGTGAAAGCAAACATGCTTTATTAACCCATGTATAAGTGGATGCAACATTTCAACAGCATCACACTGGCTTTCTCAAGCATGTTCAAGTGATCACTGGTGTAACATTATATGGGGTGACCAATCAAGTACATCACAAAAGCTCATAATACAATCATGTAACATTATCAAAAGTGCATATCACTCGCAATACTTCTAAAATTAACATATAAATCCCTACAGCAGTGCAAATCATGTGAAATACAGTACAAGTACTGTACTATACAATACAGTACAAATACAAGTACAAATACAGTACACAACTCTACGCATGGACACCAGTGTAGCATTAATAATCACCAATTAAGTGCAGCTGTGTATAATAAAATCATAATTAAAAACAACAATGTGGCGATTGAATATCATACCTCACTAGCGTTCTTAGCCACGCCATTGTTGCGGTCACGGATACCAGCGCCGGCTGTGTGCATCACGTGGTGATAGTTAGATAGATTTGAGATAGATGATAGATAGATTGATAGATATAAGATAGATAGATAGATAGACAAATAGATAGATAGATAATGTATGTGATATAAATAGATGGATAGATAGATAATACATGGAAAGATAGATAGATATAGATAGACAGACAAAGAGATACATAATAGATGGATAGCACCAATGTTAAACTGGTAAAAAGTAGATAAGTGTTAGTTTCCTGTAGTGGCCCTAGTGGTATATATAGCATATAGTAGACTGGGGGCCTGTTACAATTTTTGCACTGGGGCCAAGGAGCTTTATGCTACACCTCTGCATGTTTCAGAGCCCCTGGACTGTGCAGGTCCATATGCAGCTACTTAGAAATCCTTGGCATTCACCCTCTTACAATATGTTGTACTTTCAATGGTTTGTAGGTATCTACAGAACTGGCAGAATCTGGCAGCAACACAATCCAAAATTCACAAAATAAACAAAAAACAAGTGAAAATAAACTGAGAACAAGAAATGCCTTTCTAGCAGAGAGATAAATGCTCCAATAAGATAATTCCATGGCTCTTTATCTTCTATCAAGTCTCTTTTTTTTCTGTTATCATCACACATTGAATCCTTTATTTTCATATGGAAACAGCTTATTTTTCTGCTAATGCTGTTTCCTGAGCCATGAAGACAGATTGCACAGGGTTTTTAATAAAGTAACATGAAAGGATTGTGGTTTAACTCTTTAGTCATATTATCATCCGCTCTCTTCTCTTGCGCCAAGGGGGCTAAATAATGAATTTCTCCAAATGCAATAAATTCTGAATGTTCATCTGGATCTGAAATGTGAATTGTCATTATTAAAAAATCAAAATTATATAGCTTCAGTAAGTAAATAATGCTGCAGGATAAACATACAAGACATTGATAAATCCTGAAATTTTAAAGGGGCAGTCAACTGAAATTCATTATACAGTTTAGGCAAAATTCAGTTCACACTTCCGCTCACCCTTCACCAATCTTTGGACAAATGGAACCTTTTTACCTCTTCTTACTTATCATTTCTTGTATTAATACATTCGACTTTGTCAGGTTTAGCCTCCTGTCTAAAGTGTATAGGGGCCTCTTACATCTCCACTAACTAATGAAGTCAGTGAAGAGAAGGGTAGTACTTGTAGGATTATAACCATCTGACCATATTGTTCACAATTGTCTGGCTGCAGCTTACTCTTCCTCATAGAGAAAACATGAACGCTTGGCTGTGTTGATTGTTCATGTGTATGGGAAGGTCAGGAGAGATAGCTTTCTGCTGAATTTTGTTTAACCCCTTAAGGACCCAGGACGTATGGGTACGTCCTGGGTCCCGGTCCTGCAATATAACGCGGGGTCACGCGGTGACCCCGCATCATATCGCGGTGGGCCCAGCTTCATAGTGAAGCCGGGACCCGCCTCTAATAGCGCGCAGCACTGATTGCGGTGCTGCACGCTATTAACCCTTTAGCGGCGCGCTCAAAGCTTAGCCGCGTGACTAAAAACGAAAGTGAAAGTTGCCGGTTAGCTCAGGGAGCTGTTCTTGATCGCCATGGTATAATCGCGGCATCCCGAACAGCTGCAGCACAGGAGGAAGGTCCCTTACCTTCCTTCCTGCGGTCCGATCACCGCTTGAATGCTTCAAGCCTGAAATCCAGGCTTGAGCATTCAATCGCCGAAAACACTGATTGATCCATTCCTATGGAGATGGATCAATCAGTGTAAAAGATCCGTTAATGCAATGTTATAGCCCCCTCTAAGAGCTATAATATTGCATTAAAAAAGTGCAAAAACATCATTAACCCTTTCAATTATCCCTTCCCCTAATAAAAGTTTGAATCACCCGGCATTTACAAGAATAAAAAAAACACAGTATTAATAAAAATAAACATATGTGGTATCACCGTGTGCAGAAATGTCCGAATTACAAAAATATACCACTTTTTAAACCGCACGTTCAATGGCGTACGCGCAAAAAATTCCAAAGTCCAAAATAGCGCATTTTGGAATAAAAAGTGATCAAAAAGTCTGATCAGAACAAAAATGGAACCACTAAAAACTTCAGATCACGGGCAAAAAATGAGCCCTCATAGCGCCCTGAACACAGAAAAATAAAAAAGTTATAGGCCATTTTAAACATATAAATTTTCCTGCATGTATTCATGATTTTTTTCTGAAGTGTTACAAAATCAAACCTATACAAGTAGGGTATCATTTTAACCATATGGACCTACAGAATAAATGTAAGGTATCATTTTTGCCTAAAAATGTACTGCGTGAAAACAGAAGCCCCCAAAACTTACAAAATAGTGTTTTTTCATCAATTTTGTCGCACATTGATTTTTTTTCCCGTTTCGCCGTAAATTTTTGGGTAAAATGACTAAAGTCATTACAAATTAGAATTAGTGATGCAAAAAATAAGCCATGATATAAAATTTTTGGTGAAAATTTTAAGAGTTATGATTTTTTAAAGTTAAGGAGGAAAAATTGAAAATGAAAAAACAGAAAAAGCCCGGGTCCTTAACCCCTGTGCAGAGGGGGTGGTTGCCCTGGGTGCAAAATCCTTAGGGATGCAAAGTCAAAGGGGTGAAAAGTAAGAGCAATAATAGTATGTACTGTATTATTTTAAGCCCTATTCCTTGCTAAAATTCTGGGTATGCCTGGTGAACAGCAGTGCCTACACTGTATTCATTGTCACTCTCTTAAATTTATGGCCACCTGGTCTTGCCCTAGGTACTGGCAACTCAAGTTATGCCACTGTTTCCCACTATAAACTTTTATGGCATATCAACTGATCCATAGGAGCACTAAATTCTTGTTCCCAAAAGAGGAGTAGCCTTGCATTTGTGGTCACACTGCTATATAATGAAAAGGCAAATACACTGTTCCTGAGGATCCAGTCCTCTTCGGTCAACTGATTCTGAGGACAGAGTCAGCAAGTCCTGGTTCCTAAAAAATAAGTACACATAAACTTGTGGTCAAACATCACTAAAATTAGTGAGAAACACTGAACTAAAGCAAGGGGATTGTTCATGGGATCATTGGTCCTAGTCCATCCTAAATTGACTGGTTTGGAAGACAGGGGTATAGACAAAACAGGAAACATAGAAGCAGTCAAGGAGACTGTTCTTAAGATCAGTAGGAAATCCAGTCCAACCTGTCTTTGCATCTAAAATAGTGTATGGCTTATTCTATGGTTTGGATTTATGGATGGCAACCTATGGACATGTCCCACATCAAGATGGCTTGTGTGCACCATCATGATCAGTAGTCTCTGATATAAATTGATTTAATTAGAGGCAAAAATACAATTTCTGTTACATCAAATTCCTGGAAACTCCTTTCACCACAGTACTTACAAGATCTTTCACCGAAGTGAGATAATTTTTTTGACTTGAGATAAAAGTTTGTCAAAAAAAAATGCTCCACGTTCCAGGTGGTTTCAGAGCAACGTGAGAGAATTACACTTAACGTGAGAATCTTCTTAATGCGGTGCATAAGTAGATCCAAAGACTCAGCAGATGGCAAGACTCAGAAGCATATTGAAAGCAAAGCTCTGCTGAGGAACTGCATTGATAAGCTCTTCATTTGCAGGGTATTTGACCATAAGGGTGTCATATTTACCACACATTTCAGAATTTTTATGTCATCTTTTAATTGTTTTGATGATTTCCATCTCCTCGCTCTCAATGAGCTGTGCTCTGTGCTCAGATGTAGAATTTCTAAATAACCTTTATTAACTGGTAAAATTTACCCTTTTGTCTCCAAACCATAAAACGATCACATGCAAGTTAATGTCATGCAGTCATGGCAAAAACCTTCCCTGCAAGGCAGGATGGAAAAAGCTTCTTGTGTGAGTGAAGAGTAGGTAAAGTTGTACATAAATCTGACAATGGATGGTAGATTTATGAATAACTTAAGTGAACCTGTCACTGGAGCATCTGGCTTCAAGAGTCTTGTCCATTACGTCAGTTCAAATACAAAACACATTTGCTTGAGATATTGAATCAGGTGTTGAAATGCCTGGAGGATCTAGATAGTGGCTACCAGATCTCATCAACAGTCACAACTTAAAAAAAAGAGTTAGAATTGACACATTTCACATACAAAGAAAATGTATAAATGTAGCTATTATTATACTGTACCCTATATACAAGAATATAATAACTATAATCTAGAGAGATTGATAGATAGATTGCTGCTATAATACTGCCTTCTATGTATAAGAATATAACAACTGAAATATTTATGCCTATGTACAAGAATATAACTACTAAAATAGCAAAAGGAGAAAAAGTCGTTTCTGCACTCACCCTTCTTGCGCTGCTTCACTGTGTCACTGTATTAGTCCATGTACGGCCGGCCGCTGTATGGGAGAGGATTCGGAGAGATTGCTGCAGCCGGAGCTGATTGGTGACAGCTACGAGCTTGTTTTGCGAATAAAACCGCTTCTTTGGGCCCGAAGAAACGGTTTTAATCGCAAAACGAGCTCGTAGCTGTCACCGCTCAGCTACGGCTGCAGCGATCTCTCCGAATCCTCTCCCATACAGCGGCCGGCCGTACATGGACTAATACAGTGACACAGTGAAGCAGCGAAAGAAGGGTGAGTGCAGAAGCGACTTTTTCTCCTTTTGCTATTTTGGACATTGTCTATTCCTGCTTTTTTGCACCACCCGGCACCATACCGCTGACATCCCCTGTTACAGTGAACACACTCCCGGACATTGTGGGTGGCCGCGGTGCAGTCCTATCTCTCTATCTACTCTCCACATAACTACTAAAATACTGCTCACTATGTACAACAATATAACTACTATAATACTGATCCCTATCAGAATAACTGTACAATAATTTAACAGAAAACTACCCCTTACGCACAAATATATAATGACTATAATACTTCCCCATCTGTACTCCTGTATATTGCTAGACTTCCTGCTCCCATAGGCCCAGTCCTGTAGTGAGTGGTGAAGTACATTCACCACCTGTGAATGTAGACAGCGACAATGCACATAGTACTGCATCGCGGTTCCCTACATGAATAAACTTACAGGAGCAGGGAGTCTGGAAATAGACACGAGTCCCTGTCATATTTTCTGTGAATGCAGTAAGTGGTGATATGCACAGTACAGTGGATACATTGTAGCTCATGAACACTTGTCTTTATCATACCGATAGGTGCTAGGAAGGTGTGCGGGCTGCAGCAACATAATATTATTTTCATCCAGCTTCATAATATTAATTCTATTCAGCTACATAATATTGTCCCTTATATACAAGAATAGTACTACAATAATACTGCCCACATGTATATGAATGTAACTAACAAACTACTGCACCTATGTAAAAGAGTTTACTACTCTAATACTTCCCTGAATGTATAAGAATAGAAAATACTATATCCTTCCCTTTATTTGCATGAATATAACTTCTATAATACTGCTCCCCACATATAAAAGTATATCATTACTATTATACTGCCTTTTGTACAATAATATAACTACTATAATACTATCCCTTATGTGTAAGAATATAACTACTATAATACTGATCTTTATCTTATAGAATATAACTACTACAGTATAATACTGCCTACTATGTACAAAAATATATCTACTATAATACTGTCTCCTAGATACAAAATATAACTACTATAATACTGCCCACTATGTACAATAATATATCTACTATAATACTGTCTCCTAGATACAAAATATACCTACTATAATACTGCCCCCCATGTACAAGAATAAATACATTTAGTTGCGTATTTTACTTTCCACGCAGATTTTGTCCAGCTACAGACAAAGATGTGTGCATGAAATAAAATTTTATAATGTGTTCACATACCCTAAGAGTACCCCCTATATTTAAAACTATAACTGATATATAATACTGCAACTTTGGGGAAAGGAAAATATTCATACCTAATTCAATTGGTCTTTTAAATGACATAACAACTCACTTAGGGATATAAATAGTATATTGTAAATTGAAATGTATAGAAGTAGATTTGCCTTTTATCTGTGTCCTAATCAGTTTTCCGTCTCTCAATTGTAGCATTTCAAAGATCCCCTTTCCTTGTATTGCAGCACTCCCCTTCAGCTATGGTAGTTACTGATGGTCTTCTGTGGAATTTTAATTACCTTCTGAGTCGATGATGATTTGCTGCCTTGGTTAAATAGTCTCCAAGGTTTGGATTGCACAGTGGGAGCTATATATCACTTTGATGAAGGAAGGAGGGAAAAATCCTGAAAGTATTTTGTTTTTTCTCTCCTGCTGATAGAGTATTTATGACGGTGATTCTCTGGCCCAGTCAAAGCTGTTCTGATATTTTACTGTAAACTTAAGTAGCGGGACAGGAGCAAAACATTATAATGTGAGTTCTATGAAATGTTCAATGCAAGATGGAATGTCTGGAATGTTGAATATCCCTGTACTATATGCAAAAAATTATAGAAAAAAAATTATACAGTTGTACTTGTCAAGGTAAGATTTTTGTAGATAGTGTCCTTGTGATATCAAGAAGCTATGTAAAAATGAAGCTTATACCAAAAGGCATACATTAACCCCTTCCCGCTCTAAGATGAATTTATCCATCATAGCAGGAAGGCAATTAACGCTCTGTGACGGATATACAGTATCTATCACAGGCATGCCATGGGCTCAGAAGCATAGCCTACAGAATTGGAGGCAGAAGCTCGGCTCCTGGCACAACTGTCAAGAATGGACCTGTGCTCTATTCCGGGCAGTTAACCTTATAGATGCCATGTTTAGCTGAATTTACAGGGTTAACAGGGAGAGACATAGGGATTATGGGGCTGGGAAGATTGCCATTAATGGCCTCTGGGTCTTGCAGCCACAAACTCAGTCTCTCAGGCTAACTGTAAGCAGGTAAAGGACAAGGTATAGTACACAACAGTACAGATATGTTGTTGTGTACTAAACAAGAGATCAAACAATTGCAGCTTCAAGTCCCTTTACCCCTTAAGGACATGTGCTGTAAATGTACGGCGCTGCAGCAAGTAACTTCGCGCACATGGCCTTACATTTACTGCGTGGCTATGACGCTGGCACAGGAGCTGTGCTAACTTCATGCACGGCAGGTTCCGGTGGCTGTCAGTCCATCATTAACCCCTCAGATGCTGTGATCAATACAGATCATGACATCTGCGGCAGTATGGCACTTTAAATGGCTGACCTGATCGACCGCGTCACCGCCGCGGGGATCAGATCAGCCAAGGTGGCAGAAGGAGGTCCCCTTACCTGCCTCCATCGCTCTCCTGGGGTCTTCTGCTCTGATCTGCCTTCAAGCAGACCAGAGCAGAAGATCGCCGATAATACTGATCAGTGCTATGCATAGCACTGACCAGTCTTAGCAATCTGACGATGGCTATAAATAGTCTCCTGTGGGGATTAAAAAGTGTAAAATAAATGTAAAAAAAAGTTTTTAAAAAAGTGGAAAAAAATTTGAAAAAGCCCCTTCCCCAAATAAAGATTTAAATCCCCCCTTTTCCCATTTTAATCAAAAAAGCGTAAAAAATTATAAATAATAAACATATTTGGTATCGCTGCGTGCGTAAATATATGAACTATAAAAATATAATGTTAATGATTCTGTACGATGAACGGCGTTAACGTATAAAACAAAAAGTCACATCACATTGGATCAACTCAGTAGAGACTCATTAGGGTAATAGGTTGAACTTGATGTACTCTGGTCTTTTTTAAACCTTATGAACTATGTTACTATGTTACATTGCAGAAAAAAATAATAAAAGCGATCACAAAGTCACATATACGCAAAGTGGTAAAAAAAATAAAAATAAAGATGAGCCCTCATACAGACCCGTATATGGAAAAATTATAATGTTAGAGGTGGTCAAAATTTTAAAACGTACTGATTTTATAAAAAAAGTTTGAGATTTTTTAAAAGTGGTACGATAATAGAAAAAAGTATGTAACCATGAGTATCATTTTATTCATAATGACCCACAGAATAAATAAAACATGACATTTTTACTGTAAAGTATACAGCGTGAAAATGAAACCCCCCAAATTAGCAAAATTGTGATTTTCTTAAAATTTCCTTACACAAAAAATATTTTTTTGGTTTTATCATACATTTTAGGGTAAAATAAGGGATGTCATTACAAAGTACAATTAGTCACGTAAAAAATGAAAATGCAAAAATAAAATTGGCTATGTCCTTAAGGCCAAAATGGGCTGTGTCCTTAAGGGGTTAAAGGGACAAAACAAATAAAAAAAAATAAGTGTAGAAAATTTTTCTTTTCTTAAAAAGAATGCATGTCCTATAAAAAAAGTGAATGCATATCCTACAAAAAAGGTGAAGTAAAAGGTGGCATGTACAACAAAAAGGGTATCACTAAAAACTACAGCTTGTGGCACAAAAAACAAAGCCTCGCACAACTGTGTTGGGTGAAAAATAAAAGTGTTATGGTGTTCAGAATTCGATCATTTCTGAGTGTCCCTTTAGTATTGTTTTGTTTGTTGCTTTTTATTTAATACTTATACCAAGAGGGGTGCACACAAGGACAGGAGGGGTGCAAAGGACTGCGGTTACCAGGTCCAACACAATGGTAAATGGATAAATGCAGCACATCAAGCAAATAAAAAAAAAAATAAAAAGTGGAATTTTTTATTCCATGATATAAGGACTGTGACTGGTTCTCCTGTACTAGACTGGCATGACTGGATCCTCCTCCTGATGCCACATCTTTTTAGTGGAAGGATAAGTCGTCACATGGTGCTTGAAGCCACCAAAAAGCACAGTGGACGCTTGATGGGCCACAAGCTATTTCAGAGAAGCATGGTCCCAGTGATAAGTTCTGTAGTGCTCATACTTAGTGCATGAAAATACAGCCCCTTCTAATATTTTATAGTACACCTGTGCACTATTGACTTTGTTTCTACTGTCTCCAGGCAGGGGGCTGAAAGAGAAGTCCTGCAGTCACATGGGAGGGAGGAGGGGAGGTGGGGTAAGTGGAGGGCCTTGATTTGTTTAGGGGTTGGGGTATAAAGTTATCTGGGAGTCTAGGATAAGTATTTGGGGTTCTGGGGTATGCATTTTTTCAGGGGCCTAGGGACTTAATTTGTTTAGATGTTGGGTCTGGATTTATTTAGGGGTCTGGGGTATAAATGTGCTTGGGGGTGTGGGATACATATTTATGGTTCTGAGCTCTGGGTTTATTTAGGGGTTTGGGATCTGGATTTATTTGTGTTGCTAAAGAGGGGATGGTGGTACAAGTGAGGGGTCATAGATGTCTCATCATCAAACTCTGCTATTGTCAAGAGAAGTCATTATGGAAGTCTGGGCCGAATGGAAAAGAATAAGAAAGGTAAACAAAGAAGGAGAAATTACCTGGGAGTGACTAGATTAAAACTTGTCTGTTATAATAAATAATTGTATTGCCCATGAGATAACAACTCTGGTATATCTTAGAATGGTGTCTTCTGCTCTGCCTCTGGTATTCCCCCTGGAAATGTGTGTCTAAGGCCTGGTCTACTTGGAGACTTTTTGAGACGCAATAATCAATCAGTATCTGCAGTAAGTCTCTATGTAGCACAGGCCTAATTGTTCACCGGATATTACCTATCCCCTAGTCAATATCATGTGTCCCTACATAGTCTAAAACTAATTTGTGTGCACAGATTAGGGGAATGGTAATACCCAGTTGTTAATTGTTTTATATGCAATTCGGGGGTGCGAGGTGACATTGTATGTGGGCTGGTGGGGTTTGTGTTTCAGGGCTCCTTTTCAGTCCCAGTCCAGCTATGTTGGCAGTCCAGGAGGCCCTGTAGCTTTGCTTGTGACAACCATGCGCTCCCGAGAACCCAGGACAAAAAAGCTAAACATCTATTTTATTTTTTTCTGTGTGAAATAGTGCAAGCTGGTCTATGCTATCCTCTTCAGCTAAAAGCATGGAATACAGCAGAAACTACAGAAACTGAAGCAATTTTGACACTGTTTTGACACTGGAGGTTTCTCCTGATCCTGGAGAAACCTCCACCTGGGGCTTAATCAATGAGGCAGCAGAGAGGGGAAGTCGGTTTAAAAAGCAGAAAAACAGAATAGTCTGAGCTCTCCCTTAGACAGAAGTGGCTGTTAGAGCGGGAGACATCGTGTCCATTGCCAGGCGGGCACAGCGAGGGCTGCAAATGACACAAGCGGTGGCTCTGGTAACAGACGGCCTAGGTGTTATTTTTATGTTTTGTTTATTTTTGTTTATCCTGCAACCTGTTTAATAAACCTGGCGAGGAGCCAGAATTGCATTGCAGAAAGGACTTGCTGTTGCTGGTTTATTGTGAAAAAACTTGTCCTTTGGCTACGGCAAAGGACGATCCCAGAGTGAAACTCCTACAACCCATATGTCCCAAGGGTTTCTTTCCTCTTGAGACATATGCATCCAGCAGAAATAGAATATATGATGTACAAAGAGCCTTATAAAGGTCAACTATAAGCTGGTCGCAGGATGTTCAATTGCTGTGGTCCTCTGTGATCAACCATAAACTGCAGTGGAATTGCCCTACTTATGTGGACCAAGGTGCAAATCCAGACACTACCCTAGACAAAGCTGGTCTATTTCATCCCAAACAAGCTTTTTTTCTATATCAACTGATGGCTGTGAGTAAATGCCCATGAACAACTGTTAAGACTGGAGGAAATAAACAGGTTATCACGTAATAGTGTTCTCCAAAAATGGAACTTTGATTTCCTGTGTCCCTCTGGCAAACTGAGGAGTGTAAAATAAGGAACCCTTTCTGTCAAATCTACATGTCCTAATATGATAATTTAGCAGGGACAAAGAATCAGACAGGTTAAAATCCAATCTGTCCAATTATTTCCATTGGGAGCACTGTGTGCGTAAACCATAGACATACGTTTTTTTTTGTTTTTTTTCTATTACCATAGTTAGAACATGAAAATCTCCACCAGGGGCAAAAGTGAGTGACACATCTTATACAGTGCTGCAGAATACACTGACAGACATACACTACACAATGAGGCATATGTTATTAGCCCGGTTCATGACAATGACTAATAGCCAGTATGCCTTTAAATAGCTGCCGTAATCTAATTTACCTCTGTCTAAATGGTAACTATATTAAAATGACAGTCTAATGTTTTGAGACGCCAATGAAGAATTTGTTATTCCGAGAAAACTAGTTTACAAAGTGACTGTTACATATTAGACAGAACATAAAGACATTATTGTGGTAGGGTGCCATGATTGTAAATGGCCAAAACAAGCCTGGAGCAATCCGTCAATAGGAAAACAGTAGCATACCAATTATACAATTACTGAAAAGCAATTATCCAAAGTCTGTGACCGATGGGAGGTATTCCTCTTGGAATGACTGCCGGCTACCTTCCGAAGAGGCCTGCTTGCATCAGGAACAGATAATTGCTACTGGGCCATTACTTAAAACAATATAGGTCGCTTTTCCTATAATTGATTGGATCACTACTGTTATTTTATTAGCACTCAAAGCTTTTAAGGACCATAGGACATGGCCTAGTCGAGGGAAGCCAGCTACATGCCCTCTATGTCTTGTAGGGTCTTTCCACTCATGGAGTCAAATCATTAGCATTCAGAATTATTTCTGGGACATTGTATAGGGAGAGCTGTACACATCCTTTATACACAATTTCCCTGCCCGTTGAAGCTTGACATATACTTTAGGTTCCTAGGATACAAGGTGATATAATGGCTCATTAATATTGGTCATGAATTCTCTGTTATTGTCCCCGTTCATGTGAATTGAGAATCTTATTAATGTTGGCTGAGTGCACAAAAGGCTTGAAAAACTGTGCAGTCGCAGTAGGTTGCAAGTAAGTGTATTGCTATAGGACCAGGGCTAAACGATCACTACAGTCATTCATTCAGAATGCGGTATTCAATAACCCTCAATGTATGTGTGATACAAGACACAGAGAAGGTGTATACTTTGGTGCAACTTTCCTGCAATGTGTACTACAGTGAAAAAGAATGGGGACCAAGGTAACCATTCATTTGCATCACTTATTACACTGACTGCAATCAAACACAAGAAAAATTATTAAAGGAGCCATTGTTTGCCCATATCATGCACGCTCACTATCACTTGTAATACAGCACCATTTGCTTTATTCCAGCACAGCTGCATCTATACAATTCATTACATAGAAACATAGAAGGTGTTGGCAGATAAGAACCATTTGGCCCATCTAGTCTGCCCAATAATCTGAATCCTATCAATAGTCCCTGGACTATCTTATATGAAGGATAGCCTTATGCTTATCCCATCCATGTTTAAACTCCTTCACTGAATTTGCAGCTACCACTTCTGCAGGAAGGCTATTCCATGCATTTCACTACTCTCTCAGTAAAGTAATCCTTTCTCATATTACTTTTAAACCTTTGCCCCTCTAGTTTAACCGGTTAATGACAATGGACTTAAATGTACGTCATGGTGCCGTGGTACTTAACGCACCATGATGTACATTTAAGCTCCGCCATGACCGCGAGCACCGGACCGGTGTTCGTGTCATGCGCAGCAGGTCCCCGCTGCTATCAGCAGCGAGGGACCCACTGGTAATGGCGGACATCTGTGATCGTGGGGATGTCCGCCATTAACCCCTCAGATGCTGTGATCAATACAGATCAAGGCATGTGCGGTACTTTAAATGGATGATTGGATCGCCCGCAGTGCTGCCGTGGGGATCCAATCATCCATAATGGCAGACGGGGGTCCCCTTACCTGTCTCCATCCCTCTCCAGGGGTCTTCTGCTCTGGTCTGAGATCGAGCAGATCAGAGCAGAAGATGACCGATAACACTGGTCAGTGCTATGTCCTATGCATAGCTCTGAATAGTATTAGCAATAAAATGATTGCTATAAATAGTCCCCTATGGGGACAGTTAAAGTGTAAAAAAAAAAGTTGAAAAATTAAAAAAAAAATGTAATAAAAACATTTGAAAAATCCCCTCCCCAATAAAAACGTAAATCAGCAGTTTTTCCCATTTTACCCCAAAAAAAGCATAAAAAATAATTAATAAACATATTTGGTATCGCTACATGTGCAAAAGTCTGAACTATCAAAATATATTGTTCATTATCCCGTATGGTGAACGGCGTAAACGTACATTTTTTTTAAAAAGTCCAAAATTGGTACTGATAAAAACTACAGATCTTGGCGCAAAAAATGAGCCCTCATACCGCCCCGTATACGGAGAAATGAGAAAGTTATAGGTGGTCAAAATAGGGTAATTTCAAACATACTAATTTTGTTAAAAAAGTTTGAAATTTTTTTTAAGCGGTACAATTATAGAAAATCACATAACATAGGTATCATTTTAATCATATTAACCCACAGAATATAGAAAACATGTTATGTTTACCATAAAGTGTATACCGTGAAAACAAAACCATCCAAGATTTGCTAAATTGCGGTTTTCCGTTCAATTTTCCAAAATAAATAATATTTTTGGGTTGCGCTGTACATTTTATGGTAAAATAAGTGATGTTATTACAAAGTAAAATTGGTGACACAAAAAACAAGCCCTCATATGGGTCTGTGGATGGAAATATAAAAGTTATGATTTTTAGAAGGCGAGGAGGAAAAAACAAAAATGCAAAAATAAAATTGTCCTGGTCGTTAAATGGGTACTCCGCCCCTAGACATCTTATCCCCTATCCAAAGGATAGGGGATAAGATGTCAGTACGCCGCGGTCCCGCTGCTGGGGACCCCTGGGATCCCCGCTGCGGCACCCCACCATCATTACAGCACAGAGCGAGTTCGCTCTGTGCGCAATGACGGGCGATACGGGGGATGGAGCAGTGTGACATCATGGTGCCACCCCTCGTGACATCACGGCCCATCCCCTTAATGCAAGTCTATGGGAGGGGGCGTGATGACCGCCACGCCCCCTCCCATAGACTTGTTTTGAAAGGGGCGGAGCCGTGACGTAATGGTGCTCCAGCCCCTGTACTGTCCATCATTACGTGCAGAGCGAACTCACTCTGTGCTGTAATGATAGCGCGGTGCCGCAGCGGGGATCCCAGGGGTCCCCAGCAGCTGCACCGCGGCAATCTGACATCTTATCCCCTACCCGCCTATCCCCTTTAAAGGGGTATTCCAGGCCAAAACTTTTTTTATATATATCAACTGGCTCCGGAAAGTTAAACAGATTTGTAAATTACTTCTATTAAAAAATCTTAATCCTTCCAATAGTTATTAGCTTCTGAAGTTGAGTTGTTGTTTTCTGTCTAACTGCTCTCTGATGACTCACGTCCCGGGACGTGACATCATCATTGAGCAGTTAGACAGAAAACTTCAGAAGCTAATAACTATTGGAAGGATTAATATTTTTCAATAGAAGTAATTTACAAATCTGTTTAACTTTCCGGAGCCAGTTGATATATATAAAAAAGGTTTTGCCTGGAATACCCCTTTAAGGCCAGAATGGGCTTGGTCCTTAAGGGGTTAAAACTATGCCCTCTTGTGGTAATTTTTTTTTTTTAAATATACTCTCCTCTTTTACTGTATTGATTCCCTTTATGTATTGAAAAGTTTTTATCATATCCCCTCTGTCTCATCTTTCTTCCAAGCTATACATGTTAACAGGGCTCATGTCCTGCAGGGATGCGTGGGAACTGAGTTCCTGCACTTTTTCCACAGCAGGAACACACATTAGCTTGAATCCTGAAGGACCACCCCTCAAGTGGACATCTTGGGTGAGTTCCCATGCTTTTTTTCCCGGGACTTGACCCCTGAATGTTAAGGTCCTTTCCTGGTAAGTTTTATCCTGCAATCCATGTACTAGTTTAGTAGCTTTTCTCTGAACTCTCTCCAAAATATCTATATCCTTCTGGTGATATGGTCTCCAGTACTGCGCACAATACTCCAAGTGAGGTCTCACCAGTGTTCTGTACAGCGGCATAAGCACTTCTCTCCTTCTCCTGCTTATACCTCTCCCTATACATCCAAGCATTATGCTAGCATTTCCTGCTGCTCTATTACATTGTCTTCCTACCTTCTGAAATAATTACTCCTAAATCCCTTTCCTCACATACTAAGGTTAAGACTGTTTAACATAGTCTATACTCTGCCCCTGGGTTTTTACGCCCCAGGTGCATTTTCTCACACTTATCCACATTCAACTTCAGTTGCCAGAGTTCTGACCATTCGTCTAGTTTACCCAAATCCTTTTGCATTTGGCGTATCCCTCCAGAAACATCCACCCTGTTAAAAATGTTTGTGTCATCAGCAAAAAGACACACCTTACCATCGAGACCTTCTGCAATATTAGTGCAGGTAAAACTAAGGACAGGTTTCCTTTAACCACTTCCCTAATAAACGTTTGAATCAATTCCCTTTTCCCATAAAAAAAAAAAAAATGGAAATAAAAATAAACATAAACATATGTGGTATCGCCATGTGCGTAATTGCCCAAACTATAAAAATATAACATTAGTTAAACTTTACATACAATGGTGTATAAGTAAAAAAATAACAAAGTTCAGAATTGCGTATTTTTAGTCACCTTTTAAACCTTAAAAAAAAATGTATAAAGCATTTAAATAGTCCCATCAAAACAATAATGGTACAGATAAAAACTATAATGGTGCAAAAAATGACCCTTACAGTGGGGCAAAAAAGTATAAAGTCAGCCACCAATTGTGCAAGTTCTCCAACATAAAAAGATAAGAGAGGCCTGTATTTTTCATCATAGGTATACCTCAACTATGAGAAACATAATAAAAAAATAAAAAATAAACATAAAATCCCATTGTCTGATTTTTAAAGAATTTATTTGCAAATTATGGTGGAAAATAAGTATTTGGTCACCTACAAACAAGCAATATTTCTTGCTCTCACAGACCTGTAACTTCTTCTTTAAGAGTCCCTTCTGTCCTCCACTCGTTACCTGTATTAATGGCACCTGTTTGAACTTATCAGTATAAAAGATATTTGTCCACAACCTCAAACAGTCCAAACTCCACTATAGCCAAGACCAAAGAGCTGTCGAAGGACACCAGAAACAAAATTGTAGACCTGCACCAGGCTAGGAAGACTGAAACCGCAATAGGCAATAGGCAAGCAGCTTGGTGTGAAGAAATCAACTGTTGGAGCAATTATTAGAAAATGGAAGACATACAAGACCACTGATAATCTCCCTTGATCTGGGGCTCCACGCAAGATCTCATCCTGTGGTGTCAAAATGATCACAATAACGGAGAGCAAAAATCCCAGAACCACACGGGGGGACCTAGTGAATGACCTGCAGTGTGCTGGGACCAAAGTAACAAAGACTACCATCAGTAACACACTGTGCCGCCAGGGACTCAAATCATGCAGTGCCAGATGTGTCCCCCTTTCCAGTACATGACCAGGCCTGTCTGAAGTTTGCTAGAGAGCATTTGGTTGATCCAGAAGAGGATTGGGAGAATGTTATATGGTCAGATTAAACCAAAGTAGAACTTTTTGGTAAAAACTCAACTCGTCATGTTTGGAGGAGAAAGAATGCTGAGTTGCATCCAAAGAACTCCATACCTACTGTAAAGCATGGGGGTGAAAACATCATGCTTTGGGGCTGTTTTTCTGTTAAGGAACTAGGACGACTGATCTGTGCAAAGGAGAGAATGAATGGAGCCATGTATCGTGAGATTTTGAGTGAAAACCTCCTTCCATCAGCAAGGTCATTGAAGATGAAACGTGACTGGGTCTTTCAGCATGACAATGATCCCAAACACACTGCCTGGGCAACAAAGGAGTGGCTTCGTAAGCCAGTCTCCAAATGTCAATCCCATGGAATAACTTTGGAGGAAGTTGAAAGTCCATGTTGCCCGGCGACAGCCCCAAAACATCAGTGCTCTAGAGGAGATCGGCATGGAGGAATGGGCCAAAATACCAGCAACAGTGTGTGAAAACCTTGTGATGACTTACAGAAAACATTTGGCCTCTCTCATTGCCAACAAAGGGTATATAACAAAGTATTGAGATGAACGTTTGTTATTGACCAAATAGTTATTTTCCACCATGATTTGCAAATCAATTCTTTAAAAATCAGACAATGTGATTTTATTGATTTTTTTTTTCTCATTATGTCTCTCATTTGAGATATACCTATGATGAAAATTACAGGCCTCTCATCTTTTTAAGTAGGAAAACTTGCACAATTGGTGGCTGACTAAATACTTTTTTCCCCACTGTATAAATTCCTGTATACGAAAAAATAAAAGTCAGAAAAGGACATTTTTTATACATGCAAATTTTCATGCAAAAAGTTATATAATTTTTTTAATTAAGTAAAAGAACATAAAACCTATATAATTCGGGTATCGTTGTAACCATATGGACCTACAGAATAAAGATAACATGTCATTTTTACTGAAAAGTGCACTGCGTTGAAGCGGAAGCCCCAAAATTTACAAAATGGAGGATTTTTTATATTTTTTTTTGCCCCACAATTATTATTTTTTTCGTTTCACCATAGATTTTGTGGTGAAATGATTGATTTTATTACAAAGTAAAATTGGTGGGGGAAAAAAACAAGCCATCATATAGGTCTGTAGGTGGAAAAATGAAAGCATTATTATTTTTAGAAGGTGTGGAGGAAAAAACAAAAGTGCAAAAATTTTAAATACTTGAGTCCTTATAGTTAGTTACATAGTTAGTATGGTTGAAAAAAGACATACGTCCATCAAGTCCAACCAGGGGATAAATGAACACTTCGCCCCTAGACATCTTTTCCCCTATCTAAAGGATAGAGGATAAGATTTCTGATCGCAATGTCCTGCCGCTGGAACCCCCGCTGGGGTGCTGGAGGCTTGTGACATCACAGTCACGCCCCCTCATTACATCACACCACGCCCCCTCAATGCAAGTCTATGGGAGGGGGTGTGACGGGTGTGGTGTGACATCATAAGGGGGCGTGGTCATGATGTCACGAGCCTCTGGTGCCGCATTGCTAGTCATCAGGCATGGAGTGAAGTTCACTCCATGCACAGGATGACTGCTGCACCGCATCAGAGATCGCTGGGTGTCCCAGTGCGGGACCCCTGTGATCAGACATCTTGTCCCCTATCATTTGGATAGGGGATAAGATGTCTAGGGGCGGAGTACCTCTTTAAGTGGTTAAGTGGCAGGAGCAAGGGTCACAATGAGTGCCAGCATACTGATTTGAAAAGGAACCCAAAGCAGGAGCCAAACAATGCAACACACTTAAGGGGAAATGACCCCCAAATTAGTATAAAATGCAATCATAGTCTACTACTGCATTGTTGGGAACCAACTCCGCTTTATCAAAAACAGGAGATCCAGGGATTTATGAAGTGCAGTAGATCCAGGGATTTATGAAGTGCTGTAGATTTATGACATGCAGTAGATCCAGGGATTTATGAAGAGCAGGAGATTCAGACCTTGATGATGGGCAGGAGATCCTGGGATTTATAACATGCAGGAGATCCCAGGATTTATAATATGTAGAATATCCAGGGATTTATGAAGAGCAGGAGATCCAGGGATTTATGAAGGGCAGGAGATCCAGGGATTTATGAAGAGCAGGAGATCCAGGGATTTATGAAGTGCAGGAGATCCAGGGATTTATGAAGAGCAGTAGATCCAGGGATTTATAAAGTGCGGTAGATTTAGGGATTTATGATGTGCAAGAGATCCAGGGATTTATGATGTGCAGGAGATCCAGGGATTTATGACGTGCAGGAGATCCAGGGATTTATGAAGAGCAGGAGATTCAGACCTTGATGACGGGCAGGAGATCCCGGGATTTATAACACGCAGGAGATCCCAGGATTTATAATTTGTAGGATATCCAGGGATTTATGAAGAGCAGGAGATCCAGGGATTTATGAAGAGCAGAAGATCCAGGGATTTATGAAGAGCAGGAGATCCAGGGATTTATGAAGAGCAAGAGATCCAGGGATTTATGAAGTGCAGGAGATCCAGGGATTTATGAAGAGCAGTAGATCCAGGGATTTATAAAGTGCGGTAGATTCAGGGATTTATGATGTGAAGTAGATCCAGGGATTTATGAAGTACAGTAGACCCAGGGATTTATGACGTGCAGGAGATCCTGGTATTTATGATGTGCAGGAGATCCAGGGATTTATGACTTGCTGGAGGTCCAAGGATTTATCATTTGCAGGAGATCCAGGGATTTATGAATAGTGATGAGCGGCATTGCCCAAATTCGAATTTGCGATATTTTGCAAATATATAGACGAATATTTGTCCTATATTCGCGAATTTTGCGCATTCGTTATACTCGCATATTCGCGTATTCGAGGAAGAAAACAGTGAGGGGGTGGGCAACTTTACTATTGGTTGCTAGGGATGTTGTTGATAACATGCATCATTCTAATTGACCAACAAGTGAAAAGAAGGAATATGCAAATATTCAAATGTGCGCATATGCGGGAAAAAAAGCAAATATTCACAATTTTGGAAATATAGTGAATATATTCGCAAATTTGCAATATTCGCGATAAAAATTTTAAATGCTAATATTCGTGCCCAACACTATTTATGAAGTACAGGAGATCTAGGGATTGATTCTGATTTGGAGATTGGAGTTGAAAGGAATAGTTTTCCCTTAAAACACTGTAGGACAATAGTCTAAACTAGACGGATATGTATTACTTCAGCCTTACAAACTATACACGTCAGTTTGTTTGATATCTGTAGTAGCAAAAATAATGGAAACTCCTTAAAGGTGTTATCCAGGAAAAAACTTTTTTTTATATATCAACTGGCTCCAGAAAGTTAAACAGATTTGTAAATGACTTCTATTAAAAAATCTTAATCCTTTCAGTACTTATGAGCTTCTGAAGTTTAGGTTGTTCTTTTCTGTCTAAGTAATCTCTGATGACACGTGTCTCGGGAACCGCCCAGTTTAGAAGAGGTTTGCTATGGGAATTTGCTTCTAAACTGGGCGTTTCCCGAGACACGTGTCATCAGAGATTACTTAGACAGAAAAGAACAACCTTAACTTCAGAAGCTCATAAGTACTGAAAGGATTGAGATTTTTTAATAGAAGTCATTTACAAATATGTTTAACTTTCTGGAACCAGTTGATATGTAAAAAAAAGTTTTTTTCCTGGAATACCCCTTTAAGAAGAGGATAACTAACCACCTAAAAACCAACAACTGGACTCAAAACAGTATTTCTTTACTGAGGGCAGATCATGTCAAACTAATCTCATTGATTTTTCTGACTAGGTCACAAGTGTTGAAAATACTAGAAAGGGATTATAGCATAACAAGAGTTCCTTGGTATAAACTTGCTGTTTTATGTAGGTTATTACATCCATCATAAAATGTGACGTTTCAGCTTTCTCAAGATGCGTTTCCCATACTCCTGCTTGAGAAAGGACGCTTGTTTTGCTACAATGTCACACTTTATGATGGATGTAATAAGTAGGTTTGGAGACAAATGCTTGTCTGTCTAGCTAGAGGTATAACCAGTAGAAATAGGGAAATTGGGATCCCACTGAATAAAGATCTAGTGATACACATCTGGAATACTGTGCCAAGTTCTGGAGCCCTCACTTTTAAAAAGGCTTTGATAAAACAAGACACGTCCAAAGACTGGGTACAAAAATTATAGGGGTCACCATTCAGAAATGATGGCCAAACACAATAGTTGTTGAATGCTATTTGACAGTTACCATGTCTGACCTTCCTATACACCTGCAAGATTATTCTGGCAGCAGCTTATATCTCCAAGAATGAAAGGATTGGGCAATTAAAATTCAACTTGTCCAATTATTTTCTCCCCTGACTTAATCTGTCAAGTAGGAGTTAAGATTCAGGAGGCTCCCCTACACATTAAGCAGTCAGCCTGGTGAAATTGGTGAATTTGGCCAATTTTTCTTTAATTTGTACGGGGGTGTTTAAGCACAAAACTCACCAGGAAATACATAAAAGGACATGTGGCCTATCTGCACATGTTTTTGTAAAACATTATTTTCCAATTAAATAACAATTCTGGAGCATCTTACCTTGTGCTCTGTGTTGTGCCATTCATCTGTTATTCCTACCAGTTGGGGCAAGGAGGCACAATCTGAGGTTAGTGGGGGCAAAGAGTAGTAAATACTTGGAACAAAGGGTGGGAGGGGCGTGACGTCACATGGAGCGGAGTCGTGACGTCAGGATACTCCGGCCCGTGGTCGGCACCCGGCAGTTTGTGAGCTGGCAGCGCGGAGTGCAGCTCAAAGAGGTGGGTGCCGAATGCAAGATTGCGGACGTCCCCAGCAGCGGTACCCCTGCAATCAGACATCTTATCCCCTTTCCTTTGGATAGGAGATAAGATGTCTTAGGGCCGGTGTACCCCTTTAAATAATTCAGGATGTCATAAAACATGCGGAGGATCAACAAAGTACTTATTGGAATTTTTTATGGATGATAAACCCATAATTTTTTTCTCAAGATGACAGTGTATAGAAAAGAAGGATTTAAGGATTTGAGGTGGTAGCCTGGAGTTTGGATGATATCTGAAGAGTGATAATTTTATATGAAAAAAGGCTACAGAATAGATTGATACTGTAGATAGATAGATAGGCAGAACAAAGGAAAACAGCACTCCAGATTATTATTTATTTTAAATGGTGATGGGGTGCATGCAGTTGCTATTGATCCTGGTCACAGATCCATCCACATAGAAAATGAAAGGGCAACAGCACTCCCATAAGGTAGATAGATAGATAGATAGATAGATAGATAGATATGTAGCTGCCATTTTCTAGGTTAATACTATGCTAATGTTAGATAATCCTATACCTCGTGCCTCATTTGTCTCCATCAAAGAAGAAGATCAGAGGATCTCACTGTGACCGGGCTGATAAATATAGGTGCCCAAAACTTAATTAAGCTATCAATTTTTACTCGAGTGAGACAACATTTTTCATATTTAAATAACCTTTTTAGGGCCATCTGTAGTAGACTGTATAAATCACAGTTGGCCAGTCCAATGCTTATTCAATAGTCACGCATGAACATTTAAAGGATGGGAGCACTATTGGGCTATAAAATGATTTTTCTTTTATGTCCCCTTTTCCTTTTCCTATGTCCATTAATTTTGTAAAACAAGCTCCCAGCGTTTGAAAAACAATTAATAAGTCAAACTGCGAAAGGTAAAGGGGAGACGCTACTAGAGATATAATAAGTTACGCGGCCAACGAATGAAAATGGTCTGATAGGATTCCTATAAATTCTCAGAACAGAACACATAATGCATAAAGCAGATCAATTCTTATTGTTTATGTCTTCTCCGCACTGAACGAGGAGATTTTTTCTGCACAAATAATTGAATTTGAATTGAGGGAGAAATGGTCAAATTGCATTTGGGCATTTATCTTAAAAACTCAAGTAAGAATAAAAGAAAAAAATTGCTTACAGAAATAAGAGTTTCCTGACAAAGGTAAACATGTGTGAAGATCTTTGAGGAATGTGAATGTTAAAGTGGACATGCACAAATCCAGCCTGTACTATGAAGCAATACAAGCTATGTGTACCACCATATGGTGCCTCGCATGACACCATATTGTGCAGCTTCCCTTGTATGGATAGGCACAGAAGGAGCACATAGGCTCATATGGTTGGCATGTAATTGCTCCATTCAATTCTGAGGTTGTATGAACAGATATGTGCTTCCACAGACCCTCATGATAATATACACAGTATTTAGGAGGTAGGAGAAAGACTATAGTTTTCATAAAGCCCAAATTGCACTATAATCATCATGTGGAGCAGGTATCAACAATTTTGTTGCCATTAACATCTCTGTGGCCAAATCGGACTTCTGAAATTCTGGGTGTGGTGCCCTTAACAGAAGCAAAGGGCTAGACAATGGGATAGATATCCATGTATCCTGTCTTATTGTGAATAAGACATTGCTCCAGAAGGTCACCATTTTCGGACACCTAATCGAGATATGTGACAATGTGCCTGGGGAGTTGCCATTTCACCAGCACTTGTCATCTTGTGTCAAGCTAAACAACCACCAATCAGGATAATTCTCCTGACACACTTAGAAATTATTTGCAACAAGTGTTCAAGTAGCTAGCGGTGGTAGGGGATAGTTCAGCAAAAAGATTGTTATACACAGTAAGTATGAAACCCTCAGCCAGGGATGGTAACAGTAAGTACCATTTGAACCAAAAAAAGAGGAGGTAAGGAGGTAATCTTCTTTTTGAAACTTAAATGAAGATGAGCTAGAAAACATGTCTCATAGGAGGAAGGAGAAGGGAAAAACATTATATGCATCAAAAAGTATATGACACTGGAAGTCTCCCCAAAGTCTCTATAAACATTGGAGAATCCCAGATAGCAAGTGAGATTAGGTCCCAAAGTTTTGAAACTTATAGTAGAGGGAACTTTGGTGTCAGGAAGGCATGACCACAAAGCACCATTGGAGAGGTCCTCTAACAGCTGCCTTTCTAGTTCTGCACAAACAAGGCAATTTTTCAGTCTGTTTAAGTGCAGCCATCTGGCATAGTAATAGAGGCAGGAGTCAGGGAGACTCATACCCCCTTAGTGGGGTTTCAGGATTGATATTATATGGGGAACTTGTGTGTTTTTCAACCCATAAAAAATATAACGAAAGCTTATTGGAGAGAGGTAAAGAGAATTTGGGAGAACAATAGGGCCCATTTGTGGTATGTAAAGCACTTGGGGAAGAATATATGTTTTAAGATAGTTTTTAAGACCCATCCAAGAAAGCATAGGGAGGTGAAAGTTTTCTAACTTAACTTTTTGAAGTAAGGGAAGATAGTTAGCAAAAAGAAATAAGCGTGAAGGAGATTTAGTGAGATGGGGGGGGGGGGGATAGATACTGCTAACATTAATAGAGAAAGAAGGGGATAGAGTCCAGTCAGGGTAGGAATACAGAGTAAGGATGGCCAAAATGAATACCTGTGGGATTTTAAATTTGGTTAGTACACCAAGCAGGTGTCAAATGCTTTACCTAAAAGCATCAATGTTTTGTTATGGAGGTGGGCATAATGAATAATGTTTTTTAAACTGGTTGTATTGAATTTGCCTTTCCTAGCTTTGACAAATCCGACCTGTTCTGGACCTATCACAAATTTGGTAGCAAGTGCTTAAGGCAGCAAACAAGTAATTTTGCCCACATGCTGGGAGTTGTAGTTTTGCAACAACTGGAGGTACACTGGTCGGGAAACACTGGTATAAAGCTTCACAGTTTGAGAACAATGCCCCTGCTGGATATCTCCCTTTACACCTGGTACTGTGGCACTGTGTAAGGCTGGGGATATATGGCGAGTATGGCCATGGCAAGGGCCACCCTACCAAAAAAAAAGAAAAGAAACCTGCCTGCCTAAAGAGGGGGGATCTACCTAGCTAATATTGAGTGTGAAAAGGGGGGAACCTGTCTACCTACCAAATATGAAGGGGGGGAATATATACCTAGCTAATGTGGAATGAGGGGGGGGGGGAAGAATTCTACCTACTATAAAGAGGTGTAAAAATGTACCTAGCTAAGAAGGAGGAAGGGAAGGGAAACCCTGCTTGCTTACCTAGTATAAGGTGGGTATCTACCTAGTTAATATGGAGGGAGAGGAGGGGGAGCAGCTTGCTTACCTACCTACCTAACATGAGGGTGGAGAGAGATCTATCACTTAGCAATTATGGAGGGGCTGGAAGAGGCCTGCTTACCTAATATAAAAAGGGGAGAGATCTGCCTGCTAAAACTGCTATATGGGAGCACAGAAGGGGGACCTAAGTGCTATATGGGGGCACAAATGAGGCCTAACTAGTGTATGGGGCACAGAGGGGGGGGGGGGTAACTATTATACAGAGAGGGCCAAACAACTATATAGGGGCCCAAAGGGGGCCTACCTACTGTATGGGGGCACGGAGGGGGCCAAACCATTATATAGGGGCCCAAAGGGGGCCTACCTACTGTATGGGGGCACGGAGGGGGCCAAACCATTATATAGGGGCACAGAGAGGGCCTAACTGCTATATGGGGGCACTCTTACTACGTCAGGCAATATTGATAAGTTTGTATAGAAGTGAGGATGTTGCTGAAGTAAGGAGTCTAAAATGTTTGTCTGGCAGATTCTGCGGAGGCAAGTCTTGGCCGGGAGAAGTCTTCATGATGCCCAGAACAGATGGAGAAGAAACATAAAAGTAAACGACTCTGATCAAAGAAGACGTTGCCACAGATTCACTTAGAAAAGACGTCACCTGTCATTCACCTGATGGTACAGTAAGCACTTATATAGTCTGCAGATCCTGTGTAGTGTTGGTACCTACTTGCATATGATCACTTTATGGGGTAAACCTTGGTCTTTGCACTTTTTCATTAGCAGTGTATGTAAAGATATACACCTCCGCACACGGTGACCATTGGCTGGCACCATGACACAATGCTATGGGGCTGGTACGCAATAATTTCCAGGGCTGGTTTTAAACCCCAGTCCAGCCCTGTAACCAACTCCTAAAACATAGGATTGTTGAACATGGGGGAACAAACAAAAGCAGGGCAACATACAGTCCCAGAAAATATTAGATAGACAATGAGAACAAGGTAAAGCCCCAACCGTTAGGTGGGAGCAGAAAGGGACTCATCTCTGCACTTCTGTAAGAACTCAGGCTATAAGGCAACCAGCCAAGTCAAAGGGTATAGTGAGTTATGTGTCTGCCATTCAGTGGTTAGTAACATAAATACCAGTGAGTGTAGTTATGTTTCCAGTGTAGCCCAAAACGGAAGTTACTTAAATGGTTTTTAAGAGTTCAGCCGACAAGACTGAAAAAGATTGTGGGGGAGATTTATCAAAACCTGTCCAGAGGAAATGTTGCCCAGTTGCCAATGGCAACCAATCAGATTGCTTCTTTCATTTTGCAGAGGCCTTGTTAAAAATGAAAGAAGCAATCTGATTGGTTGCTATGGGCAACATGGCGACTTTTCCTTTGCACAGGTTTTGATAAATCTTCCTCTATGTCTTAATATTTAGTGTAACCTCTCTCTCCAGGGCATTTTAGAACTCAGTAAGAGAGGAGGGCTAGTTAATTTTTCAGTTAGCCTGCTACAATAAGGCTAGAGTAGGTCAAGATCATTCACAGGTAATCCATGTCGACCCTTTTTCATGTCAGCTTTCCAGATCTTCTATAAGATTTGCCCATTTTAAAAATGCATGCAAGTTCCAAGGGGGTTGGGGGTAGATTTACTGTCAAACCTGCCAGGTCCATGACTGACAAATAATCCGGCACCTCCGCTCTATCCAATTTTAGCTCCTCAATTGCTTTTGTGAGGTCAGGGTGGGATCTAATGAGGTACCTTTTGCCATCAAAAAATGGATAAACCAAAGGTAAAGAGCCACTTGCAGAGAATGTTTTTGCTCAGAGGGCTTAGGACTTTACAAAATTTATTCTATACAGTGTGACGCTGGCGAGATCTTGATAAATCATTATTGTTGAACCCTTAAGCGGGAGTGGACACAGACCCACACTCTTACACCCAGGAGTTCAGGAATTTGCAAATGACATCTCTAGGAGGCTTGTGAGGTTTCTGTTTGGCTCTCAGCGCTCCGTGGGCATGCTCCAGTACTATTGTGTGCAGGTTTAAGTTTAGTTTGAATGTAGAGTAGCTTGAGAGTGGAGTCAAGTGATTCTGGTAACACTATCAATGGAATATCTCTAATACACAGGTTGTTTCATCTCCCCTGGTTATCTTGATCCTCCAGCCAGTCCAATATTTTGTTGTGATACAATTGACAAGTAACAAAGGCATTATTGGCGGATTCTGTATAGGAAGCTAAGTGGGTGGGTCCTTTTTCATTTGTTCTACTCCGCCTCACACTTGTTGCATATCCTGATTAATATTTTGGAGGTCTTTCTGTATCAGATCTAACACCTTATGTAGAGTTGGATCATAAAGGCACTGAAAACAGGAATGGCAATATCAAGCTAGGAATCTTCATTTTGGCTGTCCATTACAGTCAGAGCATCTTTTCGAGAATAAGAGTTGTCCTGTTTGTCAGCCGTTGAGCTTGAGGTGGACTGCTACTTTTTCTTTGGGCAGAAGATAGTTCCCTTGTACATACAGGGCTGATTTTGCCCAACTTACATCTCCTAGTGGGGAGGCAGATTGGAGACATCAAGAAGGTGTTAAGAGGATCAATAGGTTATCTTAGAGCTAGTATTGCAGTTCTGATAAGGGGGAAAAAAGAGATACAGCATAATAAGTAACTTTAATGCACAAATAGACACATGTGGTTCATTGTATCAGGTTGAGGAGAATTGAAGCTAGACTGTGAAGTATATTGGTTAGATGCAACAGCTAACTATATTATTTTGTATGCTTTGATTCCCAGCTATTGGCTGTTGGCATGCCTTGGGGGAGGGGTATCAAAAGCACAGATATAGGAGGTATAGCTGTCCTAACAATGAAAGACAGAGTAGAAGAATGCAGGGCAATTTATTCAGCAGACATTAGAAGCGACTGGTATCACATATGCAATATAGGAACACCTGTATAGTCAGGTACTATGGTAGCAGAGATATATAGGATACATAAGTGATCACCTATAGCTACTGTCATGTGTGCATTCTCAGGCCAGGAACAAGTAGGTAATGAGGGTCTTTAACCCCTTAAGGACTGGGTTTTTTTCCGTTTTTGCATTTTTGTTTTTTTGCTCCTTGCCTTTAAAAAAAATCATAACTCTTTCAATTTTGCACCTAAAAATCCATATGATGGCTTATTTTTTGCACCACCAATTCTACTTTGTAATGACATCAGTCATTTTGCCCAAAAATCTACGGTGAAACGGGAAAAAAAATCATTGTGCGACAAAATTGAAAAAAAAACGCTGTTTTGTAACTTTTCGGGGCTTCCGTTTCTACGTAGTAAATTTTTCGGTAAAAATGACACCTTATCTTTATTCTGTAGGTCCATACGATTAAAATGATACCCTACATATATAGGTTTGATTTTGTCGGACTTCTGGAAAAAATCATAACTACATTCAGGAAAATTAATGCGTTTAAAATTGTCATCTTCTGACCCCTATAACTTTTTTATTTTCCGTGTATGGGGCGGTATGAGAGCTCATTTTTTGCGCCGTGATCTGAAGTTTTTAACGGTACCATTTTTGCATTGATAGGACTTATTGATCGCTTTTTATTCATTTTTAAACTATATAAAAAGTGACCAAAAATGCACTATTTTGGACTTTGGAATTTTTTTGCGCGCACGCCATTGACCGAGCGGTTTAATTGATATATTTTTATAATTCGGACATTTCCGCACGCGGTGATACCATATATGTTTATTTTTATTTTTATTTACACTGTGTTTTTTTTTATTGGAAAAGGGGGGTGATTCAAACTTTTAATAGGGGAGGAGTTAAATGATCTTTATTCACTTTTTTTTCACTTTTTTTTGCAGTGTTATAGGTCCCATGGGGACCTATAACACTGCACACACTGATCTTCATCATTGATCACTGGTTTCTCATAAGAAACCAGTGATCAACGATTCTGCCGCATGACTGCTCATGCCTGGATCTCAGGCACTGAGCAGTCATTCGGCGATCGCACAGCGAGGAGGCAGGTAGGGGCCCTCCCGCTGTCCTGTCAGCTGTTCGGGATGCCGCGATTAGCCGCGACTATCCCGAACAGCCCGACTGAGCTAGCCGGCCACTTTCGGTTTCGCTTTTAGCGCGTGGCTAAAGGGTTAATAGCGCGCGGCGCCGCGATCGGCGCTGCCCGCTATTAGAGGCGGGTCCCGGCTTCACTATGATGCCGGGCCCGCCGTGATATGATGCAGGGTTACTGTGTAACCCCGCGTTATATCAGGAGAGCAGGACCAAGGGCGTACCTGTACGCCCTTGGTCCTTAAGGGGTTAAGCTGCCTCTAATGCAGGGCTCTAAGGGGTGGTATGTAAAAACCTTATTCCTGCCCTAATCTTGTAAGTTGAAGAGGGAGGACTACTAATAATGTTTTCAAAGTCAATAAATACATATGGCACTTTAAATAGTGCCATTGAAAAAAAAACTCATCCTGAAAAAAACAAGCTTGTATATCTTTAAGATTGACGCACAGACAGCCGCTTCATCCGGACGACAAGGGACCAGGACATACTCACCCATCCCGATTCCTGTATCTGATCCTTCCCTTTTCCCCGGGAATACCTAATCTGGACATCATCCTCCGTCCTAAACTCCCCTCTGGAGGCCCACAGACCGGACTACATCACGCACCTGTGGGATCCCGTCATCAGACCCTGTCGCTCCCGTATGGCGATCATCCTCGACATCTAACCTTGTCAAACGGGCATACCCATGAAAAAGATCCTATCTACTTACTCTACGTCGGAGTGGAGACTCCTCTCATCACATAAACAGGTGTCATCAAGCACCCGGACTTAAGATTGCCACCTGTACGCAGCTGTCCAGAGCAGTGTGTCACTCTCAATATATCATCATATAAGTATATCCACAATCCCTGATGAGCTATCTGTAGCCACACGGATTAGCGAAACGCGTTGGATTAATGCTATCTCTGTCAAATGCATATTTGTACCTGCAGTTATCCAACACATATAACTGTTGGTCTGTAAAGTGAATACTTCTATATACCCCTGGATACAACCCTCGGGTCTAGATACTGTACTGTATTTCACCACATGTATGTCTAATTCTGTATGGATCCTATGGGATATGGGCCAAGCTCAACTGTTCCTTAGCGATACAGTACTAGGACTGATAGTCCCCTTTGTAACCTAGGGTCACTAGGAGGTTCCAGTGTAGGCCCAGGTCACAAGGACAGGGGACCTGCAGTACCGCTAGGCAGGGCCACTTTATAGGGAAAGACTAGTCTTCCCCTGACCATCCGTTATCCCATCTACAATATCTCTCTATGTATATGTAAATACCACTGGCCCCCCAACAGTTGTTATATGAAACTTATGTTTGACTTGAATAAACATATTTGCATATGAAATATGTTGTCCTTGATTTATGTGATTTTGTCCTAACATATTTCCTTTACCCCAGACAAGTAACGTCTACACAAGTTACGTTTATGCGCATATCTTTAAGTAGACAGAAAAATAAGGTGAAAAAGGTATGGAAGGCCTGAATGGAAAACAAGGGGCGTTATGAACACAGTCACCAGGACCTGTAAGGGAAGGGGAGTCTTTCTGGGGGTCCAGGACACTTATCCCATGACAGGACTGGAAAGGTAAAGCTCTTAACTGTATGTGCATCCTTCTGTAAGCTCATCTGGGAGCTCATCTGAAAGAAAAAAAGAGAAGCTGTGCATGAACGGAGCTCCAGGAGTTGTGGGGGATCAGTGTGATACATAATTGGATTTTTTAAAATGTTTCTTGGGTCCTATCAACTATGTGGGGGCACATGGAGGAGCCTAGCTACTATATAGGGGCACATGGAGTGGCCAGACAACTGTGGGAACAGTGTGGAGGTGTATAGAGAAGCCTAAAAACTATTAGGAGTACAGAGAGGGGGTATTCAAAGAGGCATTTCTACTATATTGGTGCATAGTGTGGGGGCAAAAGCAAAGGCATGACAACTATATGGAAGCCTAACTATTATAGGGGAATAGGGGGCCTAACTACTACACGGGGGTACAAGGGGCACCTAATTACTACATAGGGCACAAAGTGTGTGGGCAATACAGATGGGAAGTTTGTATAGAGATTAAGAGGAGCTTAAAATGTTTGTTCAACATATTCTGCAAAGGCGAGTCATGGCAGGAAAAAGTCTTCATGAGGGCCCGGGCTAGATGGAGAAGAAAAGAAAAAGTGAACAGAAAAAAAGGCCTCTGTAATTCACTCAGAGTATCTTGTGAGTCACTGGAAAATGCACTGTAATAATTTATTTGGTGTGGAATATGATACGTGTCATGTGACACTCCCTCAGGCCTCACATTACACATAGGAAAGTGTCTTGGTTTTTCCTGAAGTGTTCATTAAAATACAGAAACCATTTTTTTTATTTCTTATTGCTTTAACAATTAAATACAGGAAGACATTAAGACAGAAAATAAAATATGGTATAACCGTGTGATGACCTTTAGTCCCAGTGCATTGAAGCCCATAATACAATAAAACCTTGATGATTAATGGAAAAAGACCAATTCTACCAACAGAAAAAAACAACGTCCCATTATTCCCCATTAAATGAGCTGAGGGTGGAGATTTGTAATTACTTTATCAACCATTGATTTTGGAGAGTAGGTGGAAAGATTTATCACAGGCTGCATGTTGGGTCATTAGGGAAAGTTAATTATTACAGAATTCGGATTCCTATGGTCACAAGTTTTCTTAGTATTTTTACATTGCCATTTTTATGACAAATGAAAACAGAACTTTTCAAAGGAAAACTATAGACTCTATATAGACCCCATGAGGAAGACACAAAAATGTGCATTCAGATTCTCAGCACATTACTTGTCTCTGGCAATATAGGTGAAGTGATGGTTCTGTGTGATCGTTTACCTCAGTACTTATACAAGACAAAGATAAAAATGGAAGGGTGCAGCTCACTATGTTTTGCTATAACCGAGGTTACTTTATACACAAAGAGTAATAAATGTGAAATAAAATAACCCAGGTGTCAATCCTCTAAGTTATAGATATTACTTAAAATCTTTATTTATACACAATAAAATGTCTGGATCTTGTGAATCCAGATAACACTCTATAAAATTAATTTATATGCCATCAGGAACATCATGCTTAAATTAAGTAAAAATAAACTAGAAACAGAAATGGATTATTTATATTGGATCCTGTTCAGATTGGCAGTAGCGTTAAAGATCTGATAGTCTTTATAGCCATATATGTAATAGCGCACATATGTAATAGTTATAGCCAGTGTTTCTCAATCTTTTTTTGGCTTGGGGCACCCCTCGGAAATGTTTTCCCCCCGCGGGGCACCCCTACCGAATTAATAGCGCACATATGTAATAGTTATAGCGCTGATAGTCTTTATAGTCACATATGTAATGGATAGCGCATGTATGTAATAGTTATAGCCAGTATTTTCCATCCTTTTTTTGGCTTGGGGCACCCCTCGGAAATGTTTTTCCCCCGCGGGGCACCCCTACCGCAGTTGACGAGCAAAAAAAAAAAAAAAGCGCTGCAATGCACAATATCTATTTATCTGTGGGTATGTAGATTACAGTGCTGCTTTAGACAGCAACTCACAAATTACATCTTCTCTAATCAGCTTCGTTCACTTTTCTTCTCCATCTGGCCCGGCCATCATGACAATTTCTTCTTGCCAAAATTCTTCACCATTAAAACTGCAAAACAAAACTATTAGGCTCCACACTTTTTTTTTACATGGGTGACAGAGGGGTGTAGAAGAGTGTACATGGGTGGCAGAGGGGTGTACATGGGTGACAGAGGAGTGTAGAAGAGTGTAAATGGGTGACAGGGGGCAAAGGGGGTGATAGAGGAGTGTACATTGGTGACAGAGGGGTGTTGGGGGTGTACAGGAGTGTACATGGTTGACAAGAGTGTAGAGGAGTGTACATGGGTAACAGAGGGTTGTGGAGGGGTGTACATGGGTGACAGAAGGGACTACATGAGTGACAGATGGGTGTAAAAGAGTGTACATGGGTAGCAAAGGGTTGTAGAGGAGTGGAGTGTAAATGGGTGGCAGAGCAGTGTAGAGGAGTGTACATAGGTGGCAGAGGAGTATACATCGGTGGCAGAGGGGTGTAGATGAGTGTACATGGGTGGAAGAGGGGTGTAGAGGAGTGTACATGGGTGGCATAGGGGTGTAAAGAAGTGTAGAAGTGTACATGTGTGACAGGGGGGGAGAGGAGTGTACATGGGTGGCAGAGGGGTGAAGAGGAGTGTGTATGGGTGGCAGAGGGGTGTAGAGGAGGGTACCTGGGTGGTAGAGGGGTGTAAAGAAGTGTATACGTGTACATGGGTGACAGGGGGTTGGAGAGGAGTGTACATGGTGATAGAAAGGTGTAGAGGAGTGTACATAGATGACAGGGGGCGCAGGGGGTGAAAGAGGGGTGTACATGGGTGACAGGGGGTGTAGAAGAGTGTACATGGGTGGCAGAGGGGTGTAGAGGAGTGTGCATGGGTGGCAGAGGGGTGTAAAGAAGTGTATAAGTGTACATGGGTGACAGGGGGTTGTAGAGGAGTGTACATGGGTGACAGAAAGGTGTAGAGGAGTTTACATAGATCACAGGGGAGCACAGGGGGTGACAGAGGGGTGTACATGGATGACAGGGGGTGTAGAAGAGTGTACATGGGTGGCAGGGGTATGCCAAGTTACTACAGCAATCTGAGAAAGGCTATACAGTGGTCACCCTTCAAGCATACCCATTCACAACAGACCAAAGTATATAAGTAACAAACGTTTGAATCTTTATTAATACAAAAACATATATAAAAATATCAGAAAAGACATAAGACATGGGGAGGTATTTCGGATACACAAACAAGAGGAGGTGAGTGTGTCCTAATCACATAACGTTAGTATAACTAAACACATGGTAGCAAGGTGCTCAATATAATATATATATATATATATATATATATATATATATATATATATATATCTATGTAGTAGTATAACAGTAATAGAAAGTCTCTAAAATCGAGTACAAAAATACAGCAATAATTAGCAAGTATATCTGCCAAAAGACATAAAATGCACCCTGCCTGGACACCTCACCTTAGCCCCAAACGTGTTTTCACACTTGCTTCCTCTGTTTAGTTGTACTAACGTTATGTGATTAGGACACACTTGCCCCCTCTTGTTTGTGTGTCCGATATACCTCCCCATTTATGTCTTTTATGATATTTTTATATATGTTTTTGTATTAATAAAGATTCAAACATTTGTTACTTATATACTTTGGTCTGTTGTGTTTGGGTATATGGGTGGTAGGGGGTGGCAGAGGGATGTAGAAGAGTGTACATGGGTGGCAGAGGGGTGTAGAGCAGTGTACATGGGTGACAGAGGGGTGTAGAGGAGTGTACATGGGTGACAGATGGGTGTAGAGGAGTGTACATGGGTGACAGAGGGGTGTAGAGGGGTGAACATATGGGACAGAGGGGTGTAGAAGAGTGTACATTGGTGACATTGGGGTGTAGGGGGTGACAGAGGGGTGTACATGGGTGACAGAGGGGTGTAGAAGAGTGTACATGGGTGACAGAGGGGTGTAGAGGAGTGTACATGGGTGACATAGGGGTGTACATGGGTGACAGAGGGGTGTACGGGGTGACAGAGAGGGGTAGAGGGGTTTACATGGGTGACAGATGGGTGTAGAAGAGTGTACGTGGGTGACAGGGGGCATAGGGGGTGACAGAGGGGTGGACAGGCGTGACAAGGTGGTAACAGAGAGGTGGACAGGAGTAACATAAGGACAGAGGGGTGAATATGGGGTGGACATGGGTGACAAGGATGTGGTCAAAGGTTTGGAAAGTGGAGAGTGACATGGGTGACAGGGGGATGGACAGGGGTGACAGGGAGGTGGATAGGGGGGTGACCAAGGTGGACATGGATGATAGGGGGTGGACATGGGAGACGGGGGGTGAACAGGGGTTACATGGAGTGGACAAGGATGACAAGGGGGAAAAAAGAGGGGTGACAGAGGAGTTACATGGGTGACAGAAGGGTGTAGTGGAGTGTATATGGGTGACAGAGAGGTGTACATGGGTGACAGAGGGGTGTACAGGGTGACAGAGGGGTGTACATGGGTGACAGATGGGTGTAGAAGAGTGTACATAGGTGACAGGGGGTGTAGGGGTGACAGAGGGATGGAAAGGCATGACAAGGTGGTAACAGAGGGGTGGACAGGGGTGACAAAGGGTCAGAGGAGTGAATATGGGGTGGACATGGTTGACAAGAATGTGGTCAAAGGGGTGGACAGGGGAGAGTGACATGGGTGACAGGGGGATGGACAGGGGTGACAGAGAGGTGCATAGGGGGGTGGCCAAGGTGGACATGGATGACAGGGGGGTGACAAGGGGGTAAAAGAGGGGTGGACAGAAGTGACAAAGAGACAGAGGGGTAAATAGGGGGGTAGACATGGGTGACAGAGGAGTAGACTGGGGGGTGGTCAGAGGGGTGGAGAGGGGGTGAACATGGGTGACAGGGGGTTGAATAGGGGGGTGGCCAAGGTGGACATGGATGACAGGGGGTGGACATGGGAGACAGGGGGTGAACAGGGGTGACAGGGGGTGGACAAGGATGACAAGGGGGATAAAAGGGGGGTGGACATGGGTGACAGGAGGTAGATTGGGGGTGGACAGGGGGGTGAACATGGGTGACAGGGGGGTGGACATGGGAGACTGGGGGTGAACAGGGGTGGCAGGTGGTCAAAGGGGTGAATAGGGGGTGGACATGGGTGACAGAGGGGTACACTGGAAGGGTGGTCAGAGGGTTGCCCGGGGGGGGGGGGGGACGTGGTGACAGGGGGATGGACAGGGGTGACAGAGGTTTGGCCAAGGTGGACATGGATGACAGGGGGGATCGACATGGGAGACAGGGGGGGTGGAAATACTAGACAAGGGGGATGAACAGGGGTGACAGGGGGGACAACAATGACAAGGGGGTTAAAAGGGGTTACAGGGGTTGACCAAAGGACAGAGGGGGGAAAAGGGGTGTGGACATGGGAGACAGGGGTGAACAGGGGGTCAGAGGGGTGTATAGGGGTGACAAGGGGGTAAAAGAGGGGTGGACAGGGGTGACAAAGGGCTGAATAGGGGGTGGACATGGGTGACAAAGGGGTAGACTGGGGGGTGGTCAGAGGGGTGGACTGGGGGGTGAACATGGGTAAAAGGGTAAGCAAATACAAAAAAAAAAAGGAATGTGTAGCTCACTTAGAATCGCAAAAAGGATGTACCTGAGGTCAATGGTGTTACCTTCACCCAAGAAAGGCCAAAATGTATGGAGGTAATGGAAATAAAGTGAACCAATCCTCAAAGGTACATTGGGAGAAGGAAAAGATGAGAGGAAGTAGAATCCAGATAAGGACAATTTATTATATGATGCATAAAATAGAATTAAAATTAAGTGCTAAGGCGACAGGAGGTTCACTTAATTTTAATTCTATTTTATGCATCATATAATAAATTGTCTTTATCTGGATCCTACTTCCTCTCATCTTTTCCTTCTCCCAATGTACCTTTGAGGACTGGTTCACTTTATTTCCATTACCTCCATGGGTAAAAGGGGGATTGACACGGGTGACAGAGGGGTGGCCAAATTATACAACAGAAATAGGTAGCCAGTGGTACGATGAAAAAACTGTTTATTCGGATCCCATAAAACCGCATGCAAGCGGGACTCAGCCAGGCAACCAACAACCAATATTCAGCGTGGACGCTTTTCAGGTATGCACCCTTTGTCTCAGCTGAGACAAAGGGTGCACACGCGAAACGCGTCCACGCTGAATATTGGTTGTTGGTTGCCTGGCTGAGTCCCGCTTCCATGCGGTTTTATGGGATCCAAATAAACAGTTTTTTCATTGTACCACTGGCTACCTATTTCTGTTCTATTGCCTATGCTGGAGTCTGCAGCCGTGTTGGGTGTCCTGAGAGCTGGCCTTCTCTACTTTAGATTTGTAAATTACTTCTATTTAAAAATCTTAATCCTTCCAGTACTTATCACCTGCTATATGGTCCACAGGAAGTTCTTTTCGAATTTCCTTTCTGTCTGACCACAGTGCTCTCTGCTGACACCTCTGTCCATTTTAGGAACTGTCCAGAGTAGGAGCAAATCCCCATAGCAAACCTATCCTGCTCTTGACATTTCCTAAAATGGACAGAGGTGTCAGCAGAGAGAACTGTGGACAGACAGAAAATAAGTTTGAAAAGAACTTCCTCTGGAACATACAGCAGCTGATAAGTACTGGAAGGGTTAAGATTTTTAAATGGAAGTAATTTACAAATCTGTTCAACTTAGTGCCACAAGTTGGTTTATTTTATTTTTTTTCAGCGGAGTACCCCTTTAAGTAGTGCACTGCAGAGGCCGAATTACACAATATTAAATACATTCCTGATGTTTCATATGTAATAAACAGCTGGACACATTTCAGGACTACTGTCCTTTCCTCAGGAGCATAATTAAAGACATAATAGCACTTAAACTATTATGTCTATACTGATGGATTCACATGTAAACTAGACATATGTACATTTTATTGGGTATAAATAAACATTTTAGGTAATATCTACAACTTAGATGACTTGACACGTGGGTTATTTCAACTTATACAAGACAGTTTTTGTAGTGTGAGCAGGGTCTTGGGCACTATGGTTCCCTTTCCCCAGTGGCAGTGACTTGATTAGTGTCTTGTTCCACATATCACATGAGGAAGCATATGTACTGGTGTGTACTTAACACTTCTCTGACCTATAATTTACGTAATTTTGCCACTGTGCTAAATATATTTTAATGTGGTCACTAGCTGACATTTGACATTTTCTGATTTCTCCTGAATACTAGAGGGCAACCAAGCGCAATGAGCAAGTGCCTTACTGTATATTTACAACAAAGCGAACATAAGGTAAATATGCCTAAAGTGGGCATACACGGTGTAAAGGTAAGTATAACAAAAATAAAGAATTAAAGGGGTGGGTAGGGTGGTGCATTCCACAATGATGTCAGCCATAGGAGAAAACCTGTGCGTTCAACTAGAGACAGTTGCCCCTCCCACAGGCTAACAAATCAGCCTCAATACTTGTTATTAAGCTACGAACTAATAAAGATATCCTTTGTATTCATATTCAGTGTTTGGTTGATAACTCAATCCTTCTGTATATAGTATATTTTTGGAGTCCATCCACATAGAGATGGTGTCTACAAACATATAGCATGATGCTTAATAACCAGTTGAGGGATAGGTTTATATGCCAAGTGTAACTTTTTGGGTAAATCTATATGGCAGTAGATGTCAGCGTGACCTAATAATCTGCTTTTTCAGTTTAGCTGTAGTTTAGTTTGTAGTGTAATACATTTTATCCTTACTATAATAAAAAATAGCTGTCTTAGCATTGGTTTCCAGCCAAGCTTGTAAGTATAAACATTTAAGAGGTGGTTATGGAAGTCCCTATAAAAAATGAATTGCAGACAGTTTAAATAACAAGATGACAAGAGTGGTAAAACATTTGGGGGAATTTGATTTCAGACAAACAGCAGCACAAGTAGATTGATGGTTACGAGAAAGTCCAAAAAACTTGAACAATACTAAATTCAACTACATTCTTATTAATCTTTTCTTTATTAGGGTTTGGGATCATGCAATTTGCCACTGGTCAATCAAGAGTTTAGGGTCTTTCAGCTTTCATCTATCGTACAGAGCCGCTGTGACCAGTTGGGAATACCATCCCCTAGCCACAGCCTACCCCTTCTATTTTACTCAGGGTTAGGCTAGGTTTCCACACAGGTTGTTTTTTTTCTTGTGTTTATTTTGGAAAACTGCCACTGAGCTCCAAAGATCCTATTTACAGATGAGAGAAACTTTAAGAAGGTCAGCCTCACTGCAGCACTCCACCAATCTGGTATTTATAGCAGAATGCCCAGCCTCTCCTTAGTAAAAGAAGTCTACACAGTCTACCCGGAATTAGCATGAAAGCACCAAGGACTCTCAGGGAGGGTGTCATCGCTGCCAAAGGTGCTTCAACTAAGTACTGAATACTTGTTCGAATACTTTCAACCATGTAAGACTGTAGTTGTTTTTTATAAGAAGTATACAAAAATTTCTAAAATTCTGTTTCCACATTTTTATTATGGGGTATCGAGTGCAGAATGATGGGGGAATTTAGAATTTTGTTGATTTTTAGCACAAGGCTGCAACATAACAAAATATGAAGAAAGTGAAAAGGTCTGAAGATTTTCCGATTGTGCTGTACATCTAGTCTATGAGATGAAAATCATGTAATACCCCATAAAGCTATTAGTCATGTTATGTTATCCTATGTATATGGAAAATGCTATCCTTAGATAATAGCCTTCCTCTTGCAGTCTAGGTCCAGTGCTGTCATTTACACAACCCTGGCCGCATCCTATAAAGCACTAGTAAAACTGTAATTAAATTATCAGTCCATTAGATAAACACAAGATGGCAAATATTGTCATTTTGCGATCAGCAATTGAATTACAAGCATTACCCTGAAAGTTGGGCCCACCTAATGAAATGATTGTGGGGGCTGCAGGCACATTTGTTGTGTGTACCTTTTGTCCTATGTGCAGAAATAAATCCCATTAGAATCAAACTTGGATTATTACTGTGACTTGTGACACGTATTACTGTGCTGTCTAGTTATGACCGCTGCCTGTGATCTCAGACTGAGACTGTAGGAAGTGAGGAGAATTATTGTAATATGTAGGTCCTGAGCAGCCAGTTCTTTAGTAAAACAGTCTGAGGCAATTATTAACAACTATGGATAGAAAAGTGTATAAAAAATTTACAAACACATAAAGACATGAAAATAAATAATTACTTTCTCTGCAACAGTGAGACAATATGTTTAATGGTTGTGAAAACACTGGCACAGACAATTTCTTTTTCTGATACTAAGGCCAAAGATCATTCGAAGCCCCAACAGGTCCACCAGACTTTAATTGTGTGTCTAATTGCCATAACTTGGCCCACCTAAGCATTTTACACAGGATTACACCAGGTAGTTGTATGAATCTGCCCTGCAATTCTGAGGGTCATCATGACCCTCATAAGTGACTATCTTTAATGTTTGCCAACCATTCCTTTGTGTGAACATGCAGTCGGCATATTGCCCAACACTCTGCCTAATAGGACTATGGTCTCTAATTATGGGAACAAAACAGTCTTAGTCCAAGTGTTATTGAAAGAACTTTATTGATCATTCAGGCATTACAAGTCATATAATAAATTACAATCACATGACAGTACAATACACAGCAAAGGTTCCCTAAGCTATACGCCGTACAGCATGCTACTCTAACACCAGTCCAAGTGTTTTGTTAGAGAGAGGTACCGCGGGCTAATTGTCAGCCACAGCAATGTCATGCCTCGGCCGGAGATAGACTGAGCAGCAGTGTTATGTATTGGGCCCGAACACCAAAAAGAAGGCCGAGCCCGGGACCAATACATCATTAAATAGCTTGGGGTGCCCTGATCACACTCTTTTCACAGTTTCTTGATATGCCATTGTGTTCGTGAGATTTGTGGGTTTATAGTTTGTCTGACAATTCAGGGTATCAGATGGGTGTGAATTTAATTTTAATAAGAGGTGATGGGCAGGGTGAAAGTTGTAGACTGAGGTAGATGTATACATAAAACACACTCTTGACCGTATAATACCACTCATCACCTGATCACTCCCAGCTCTCAGAAATAGAAGGACATATTAAGAAGGGCACTTAAGCTAATTAATGATAATGCAAGCTTATTTTTTGGGGGGAAACCACAGGTCCTCTTTAAACAAAGACATCAGTAATAAAACTGAAGGAGCTCTAGAAATCCACAGCAGAGATGCCATAGTACCCTTATAAGCCATACACTCCACAGAATACAGATTTATGGAAGAGTGGCCAGAAAAAGCATTTGCTTGAAGATAAACAGAAGAAAACATGTTTGGTGACAGATTGCACAAATATATGAAAGGTTTTCTGTTCAGATAAGAAAAAATTTTGTGTGGTTCAAACCCAACATTTTTCAACACTTCGAGAGAACCATTCCCACTGTGTAGCATGGTGGGGACAGCATCATGCTGTAGGGATCCATTTAATCAGAAAGGACTAGGAAACTGGAATTAAGAAAAGATGAATGACAGTAAATTGGAGGAAATTCTTTAGGAAAACATGTTTCAGTTTCCAGCTACAGTATGTGAGATGGGATAGAGGTTTGCCTTTCACTATAACAGTGACCCTAAACATACTGCTAAATGTACAGTACACTGGAATGACTTAGCACACCCAAAGATACTTGTTATTGCAGAAAAAGCTGATGCCACAAAGTATTGACTTTCAGGTTTAAATATTTAAATGAATTAAAGTTTCCTGTTGCCTTCATTCTCCCCCACAGTAAAACATATTTTGCACTTTAAAAAAAAATATGCACCCCCCCAAAGCAAAAAAAATAAAATAAAAATAAAAGAATTCCAAATTGTGATTCAACAAAACAGTTAAGTGAATTGTTTTGCGAGGCACTGTATATAAGTAAAAATTTACTGTATTTTACTTCATTTTCTTTGCTGTAAAGAGCATGTTTGTCTACTGCCATTATGCAATATAGTGGTGGTATTTTTCTATTCATGTGCACCATGCTGTTCAGCTGGCTGTGTCCCAATCTGCTTTGGAGACCCTGTAGTGTTCAGAGATGGGAGGCACACAAATGTAGGTGGAGGAAATGTTGTTAATAAAAACATCAGTATTCTCTGCCAAACCTGCCAAGGTGCACAGTGCTACAAGTGCCAAGGCAGAGTGACATTGTCCAGATATTCTATGAAAAATGTTATGACCCCAAGACAGGCACCATCTCCCTGCAGGCTAGAGAGGATACTCTACAGGGGCTAGACCCAGGATTGAGCTGTCGGGCATGAGAAGAACAGTCATTGAGGTGCCACAGTTAAGGAAGAGACTACATTTGAAGGTAAGGGCCTTTAAGATGGCCCAATACTCTAAATTAAAAGAGCATCTATTTAAAAGATCGTCGGTCATTGACAATGACTTTACACGGCTCAAGCATTGGGCAGGATGGGTCACACAAACAACAATTGGATCACTCGTGCACTCTATGCTGCAATTAGCTGAAAAGGGAGCTTGCCCTTCGGCGATTGCTGGTGATATTTCACAAGATATCGGTCTATTAGGCCAATAATCACCCCATGTAACAGGGCCCTAAATGATTCACATAAGGGTTGAGGAAAACTCCCCTCTAGAATGGAGAGAATCCAGGCATGTGTAGAGACTGCTACAGAGATTAATCTGCCTATGCAATAGCAGCAGCCATCACCGCCAGTTCTACTATCTGTGTTACCAAGACTGTACATTAAATTCGCCAAGCCTGAGTGTTTCTGAATGAGAACTGTTATGCCTGTTGGACTGTAAAAATTGCAACCACAAGCCTTTGCCTGTGAAGTAAGTAAAAGTTATTTGATCATAACCTCTGTCTAGATTGTGTCCTTCTAACGTCTTGTCCTTGCAGGATACATCTACTTGGTATTTTCCGATAGAACCCTCATAATTAATCCCACTCCAGATGGAGACAATGGTAGAGAAGTAGAAGCACATATCTTGTCAGGGAAAATATTTTGCAAAGCCAGGAAGGTAGCTGCTCAGCATCCTTTACAATCTCTGCTATTTCAAGTGCTCCCAAATGCCTTTTTAAAACAATATTGTGCACATTGGCTGTCAGAGGAAATCTATTAGGTAAGGTGTTAAACTGTGCATTGCATTAAGTACATGTGGGACACAGAGAGTATACATTCCATCAGTAAGTGTAATGTCAGGAGGGAGCGGACATAACGGTCTATAAAGCCTAATAGAAACCAGGGTGGCCAACAGACGGTAGGTGTAGGTGGACCTACAACAAATAGACAGAAGTTTCAGTAAATGTTTTCATTACTTTAAACAATGCAGACAATTGGAATAGTACAATGGGAATTCTGTACAACAAATGGTTAACCCCTTATACAGATAAAATGTATCCTTTATTCAATAAAAATAAATAAATTGCTAATCCCACACCAACAGCATACAACATAAAATGATATAGCAAATACCCTAGGGAGGGGCTTATTTATAATATACATATGTGCTTTGACAAGACCACCTCATGAATAAGAGCCAGGTACGCTCATAGATCGTGAACCTCCCCCCCCAGCAAAACAAGGGCACAAATGTGCTGAAAAATTCTACAGCAAACCAGGTCCAGGCTTAAGGTTGCACCATTGGGTGCCCCCAAAGCCAGGCCTATGCCTCCTAACTCAGGGAGCTGGCAGAGCACCTACCCTGATTGGGTAACCCTTGCTTCATGCCCACTTTCACAGAACAGATGACCAGTACTAGCCCTGCTTGCTCAGGGAACAATCCAAAGCCTAAAAAGGGCAACCCTTTTCCTGCACTAACCTACACTTTCCCTACTTTGACTCCAATACAGCATTTCATTCAGCACCCTAGAATCATCAGGGGAGTTAAAGCACGTCATATACACAGTATAGTGAGTATAAGATAAATTGAACACCATATATTAAATAGTAAACAAAGAGGGGCATAAATGGAAAAACAGACATGGGTTCCAGTCCTAAATAGCACAGTGGTATCCCTCCCTAAGTTATTGCATAGCTATGTAACTGTTATGCAACTAGTCCCAAGTCAGATGAAGTTTTCTGTCTAACTGCTCAATGATGATGTCACGTCCCGGGAGCTGTGCATGATGGGAGAATATCCCCATAGGAACTGCACAGCTCCCGGGATGTGACATCATCATTGAGCAGTTAGACAGAAAACAACAACTCAACTTCTGAAGCTAATAACTATTGGAAGGATTAAGATTTTTTAATAGAAGTAATTTACAAATCTGTTTAACTTTCCGCAGCCAGTTGATATATAAAAAAGTTTTGGCCTGGAATACCCCTTTGACTTGCAGGTGACTGCTGCCACGCCCCCTCCAATAGACATGAATAGAGGGGCATGACGTTATGTCTTGTCTCCAGTTCCGGAAAGAGCTTTCCTAGAGACGCAGCCCCATAGAATGCGGGTGCTGCACGGATATCTTATCCCCTATCCTTGCTGTGAAGAAGAGCCGGGCTCCAAACAGGAGATCGTGGGGGGCCCCAGCGCTCGGACCCCCAAACGATCTCAAACTGATCCCCTATCCATAGGATAAGTTTTTTTGACATGTTATTTCTTCTTTAGGGTCTATTCACAGTATTCTGCGCAAATTTGATGCGTAGGATTTCAAGCTGTGTTCAGTCATTCAATTTACATTGAGATCTGCAGCAGAAAATCCTGTGCATCAAATCTGCACAGAATACTGCATGTGTGAATAGACCATTAAGGGTCCATCACTTTGCCTCCACCATGGTCAAAACTTATAAGTTAAAGGGGTACTTCGGCCCTAATACATCTTATCCCCTATCTAAAGGATTGGGGATAAGATGTCTGATTGTGGGGGTCCTGCCACTAGGGACCCCCAAAATCTGTCATTGCTCACCAACCTTTGTGAGCTTTCTACAGTGGTGGAGGTTCCGAGTGTGCAGCGTGATGACCACAGGGCCGGAGTATCGTGACATCATGACTCCGCCCCATGTGTCATCATGCCCCGCTCCCCACAATACAAGTCTATGGGAGGGGGCTTGACGGTGGGTGAGCAATGACAGATTGCGGGGGTCCCCAGCGGCGGGACTCTCGTGATCAGACATCTTATCCCCCTATCCTTTGGATAGGGGATAAGATGTCTAGGGGCGGAGTACCCCTTTAACCACTTAAGGACACCCTGCGCCCGGTCTCAGTGTTTAAAACGGGGTCATGCCATGACCCAGCATCACACCGGGTCGGTCCCGGTTGCAATTGATAGCCGGGACCCTGGCCTAAAAGCGTGAGGCACAGATCGTTGTGCTGCACGTCATTTACCCTTCATACGTGGCGATCAAAGTTGATCGCCGCATCAAAAATGAAAGTAAAGCTTCCCAGCAGCTCAGTCGGGCTGATCGGGACTATTGCGATAAAATCGGGATATCCCGATCAGCTAGGACATTAGTGGAGGCCCCCTTACCTTGCTCCGTCGCATCCGATCGGCGTTTGATTGCTCCAAGCCTGAGCTACAGGTTTGAGCAATCAACCCCCTATTACGCTGATCCATGCAAAGCTACGGCTTTGCAGGGATCAGGGTAAAAGATCAGTGTGTGCAGTGTTATAGGTCCCTATGGGAGCTATAACACTGCAAAAAAAAAGTGAAAAATAAAAGTTAATAAAAGTCATTTAACCCCTTCCTTAATAAAAGTTTTAATCACCCCCCTTTTCCCATAAAAAAAACTGTGTAAATAAAAATAAACGTATGTGATATTGCCGCATGCGAAAGTCCAAAATAGTGTATTTTTGGTCACTTTTTATATCATAATAAATTAATGAATAAAAAGCGATCAAAAAGTCTGATCAATGCAAAAATGGTATTGATAAAAACGTCAGAACACGGTGCAAAACATGAGCCCTCATACCGGCTCGTACGCGGAAAAATAAAAAAGTTATAGGGGTCAGAAGATGACAATTTTGAACGCATACATTTTCCTGCATGTAGTTATGCAAACCTATATAAGTAGGATATCATTTTAACCGTATGGACCTACAGAATAAAGATAAGGTGTCATTTTTACTGAAAAAATGCACTGCGTAGAAACTGAAGCCCCCAAAAGTTACAAAATGACATTTTTTCTTCAATTTTGTCGCTCAATGATTTTTGTTTCCGTTTTGCCGTGCATTTTTTGATAAAATAACTAATGTCACTGCAAAGTAGAATTGGTGGTGCAAACAATAAGCCATAATATGGGAAATAGGTGCAAAATTGAAAGCGTTATGATTTTTAGAAGGTGATGAGGAAAAAATGAAAATGCTAAAATGGAAAAACGCTGAGTCCTTAAGGGGTTAAGCTTGCTGATCACTACATTGCTATGTTCACTCTGTGGTAACAACATGTAGGCACAGTATTGGAATATTATTGAACCATTGTGTCTCTTTTATTTTGCACTGTATGGCAAAATTTTTTGCTATTATATAACACTGTTATCGGACACCATTATGACTGTGTTTCTTTTTGACTCCTCCAAGGCTGACTCTGCCTGTCAGCCTTCATACATAAACTATTTACCATATACAAACCCAGGATGCTAGATTTAGAGTGTAGGGTATTTCTGCACCACTGAGGAGGAGATCAATTCATTCTGGCATTAAATAAAGATATCTCCTCTATGTAGCCTGGGCTTCAAAGTTCATAATCTTGTTTTTTTTTATTTTTTTTTTAACAGAAAGTCAACAAACCAAATCCAGAATAATTAAGACAACGGCAAATCTCTTTTCCTTTTTTATTTTTTATTTTTTTGACAGCTCAAGTAGAGATGTACAGTCTTTCTGCCTGCACCGAATAAAGATAAAGGCTACCGTCTGTGGAAGATGTAAGTGCAAACAAGCTAAAAATAGGCTGGTAAATACTCCTGAAATGTACATTAAAACTTGGGATATGATTATGACAACAGTCCAAATGCAAATTAAAAATAAGCAGCCGAAGCAATTACATGCTGGGGGGATGACGTCGTTTATGGCGGTTGTTTTTCTATGTAACGTGCAGTATAATAATGATACATTCTTAAGCATTTGGGATTCAGATGCCAGTTAGCAGGATCACCCAGCATAAGGAGCAATATAATTTGCATACAACGTGTTCCTTGATGAAAAAAAACAAAACAGTAACCTTATTAGCATAACGCGCTCTGACTCAGCTGCACTTACCGTGTAATTTACGCTCGTAATAAAATAACTATGGTGGAAATTGCCTCTGTTTGTGGCTGATGAATCCGAAAACAAGTCCCAGCTAACTATGAATGGCCCCAAATCAGAAGTGCCAAAGTGATTTTCTATACTTAGCAGACTCCCTGGGACTGTTGCAACCAGTCATAGACATATCAAACTAAACTCGTTGTAATGAGAAAAGTTTAAGACAAAAGAACAAGTAACACACTTGTTGGACATGATCGGCTCTTTCCTCTCCTTCTACCTTGTATCTAACCACCATTGCACTTGTCTTGGTTCTTTTTCTTACGTCATGTTATAAGCAGTGTAATCCTTACTACCATCACCATATGAGTTGACAGGTCACTGACACAAGATTAGCACACTTCTCTCCTGAAAAAATCTGTGCAGCAAGGCACTTGGCTCATTCTAGACCAGGGCTACATCAAATTACATCTATATTATGCAACTTGAAAATCTAGCCACATCGCAATTCACAAACAGTTCTAAGTCACATTTCCCTTGTATTGAGTTTCATGGTAAGGAAGCATGCAATGTGCAACCAAAACCCATCAATTTTGGTGATTATTGAGTGGTACTAAAGCTATGTTGCAGCTAGACTCAATTCACTAAAAATATGTCCAATGTGACAGTGTAGCCCTAGCCTTTTTGTAGAAATGCTGATGTTGTCCTTAGGTTTATTATGTCCAAGCAGAACATCTGTAACATAGGAGGACCAGATAGTTTACCCCATAAGACGAGCAAACTCCACTCCTGAAATCTGGACACAGCTATGGGGGTATCCAAGGCCATCTTTATCACAGGGCAAAAGACGTAGCTGTCCTTGAGCCTGCTGCATTGCATGCTGCCAGAGCTGCCATTCCCCCGCAGCAGGTTGGAAGTGCAGAGGGGAGGCCATGCTGTGGATCTGCACTGGAGCATAATTATGAAGGTGAGTATAGGTGTTTTGTTTTATTTTAATAAATTTTATTTTATTATTATTATTTTTTTTGCGAAGAGTCTACTGCCTACAGGGGGCTGCTAACCACAGAGGAAGCTACTACCAACAGATGGGGCTACTGCCTACAAGCTGAACTATCAACCACAGTGGGGGCTATAACCTACAGGAAGGCTACTGCCAATATGGGGAACAGCTAAGCACAAGATAACTACTGCCTACAGTGGGGGCTTCTGCCTACAAGGGGGCTATCAACTACAGAGGGGTCTATTACATACGGGGGGGGCAGCTAACAAGAGTGGGGCTACTAAGGTGAGTATAGGTGTTCTGTTTTTGATTGATTTTCTGTTTTAATATTTGCGAAGAGTCTACTGCCTACAGGGGTGCTTCTAACCAGAGTGGGGCTACTACCTAAAAAGGGGGCTATTTCCTACAAATGGAGCTATTGCCTACAGAGTGGCCTACAGGGGACTGTGAACTACAGGGAAGCTATTACCTAAATAGGGGGCTGCTGCCTACAAAGGAGTGGGGGTAGTGAGGCTGCTAGACATAGTGGGGGCTCGTGGCTACAGATAACTACAGGGGTAGCTATTATCTACAGAAGGGGTTATTGCCTACAGAGTAAACTGTTAACTACAGAGGAAGCCTGCTAACTACAGTGGGCTATTAACTACAGCATGGCTAATACCTACTGGGACTGTTGCATACCGATGGAACTTTTACCCTTAGAGGAGGTATTACAATAATAATTAAAGACTGCCCTAGTGGTAGCAGAGGTTGCAGTTGCTCCCAGACCCCATTCCTGAGATGATCCAAAGGCCTCTCTGCCAAGTATGATGATACCAGTAATAGAAATGTCAGATGGTAGCAGTGGGCCTGTGAGAGTTCACTGGGGATCTGCCTCATGCTCTGCTTCTGTGGAGTTCTCTTATCTTTACACTTATTCAGCTTGCTTCATAATAAGCAATGACAAGCATTTATAACTTATTTTTTGGGTTCTATCTGGTTGTTCTATCTTTCCTCTGGTCTCAGCCAGCACCTTACTTTTCACAAGCTAAATCCATAAACAGATCCGAATGGTAAAACTATGCAGACAAAACGATGATTTTACAAGTGAATGTGAACACACCCTTATAATGCTACATATTGGACAGGGTCAGTCATCAATTTAATCAGCAGTCAGAAACAAATAAAATGTAAATTCTATTTCCTTATTAAATACATTGCAGGATCCAGTGAGATTTGATTTTTCACACAATTTGTAGTAAATATTGCCGCTGGGTGTTTGTTGAGGTCTTTACTGAGCTTATTAAAGTTCATCTCCTTCTCCTTTTATTCTGTACCAAACACAAATTGATATCATACTTTGTAAGAAAGATTTAGGCATGAATACCATTAAAGAAATTGTTATTAGATTTCCTGTAATGCTCTTGATTTGACCTTCTTCTTCTAACATTGCACAATGTAACTAAAAAAAAAAAAAAAAAAAGCAGGCAACTTTGCCAACAGCCTTAAATAAAATCTCCTACAATTTCATGTGTACATCTACTTTAGGCTAGAGTTAGGCTGGGCTCACACCACTTTTTGCAATACAGTTTCCGTATCAGGTTTTTTATAAAAAACAAATTCCTCAAAACCGCACTAAGGCTGCATTCACCTCGTTTTCACAGTACGGGTGCCGAATTCGGCTAGGGGAGGGGAAAACTGGGCGCTCCCTTACCCCAGCCAGACCAGTCCTGAAATCCATTTACTTTAATGAGCCAAACGGAGTCAAGCAGTGACTCTGGTCGGCTAATTTTCGACCCGTATCTGGTTTCCTGACCGGACCTAAAACTGAAGTATACTACGGTTTTAGGTTCGGTCGTAAACAGGTCCAAACTGAGCTGACCGAAGTCACTGTTTGACTCCGGTTGGCTCATTAAAGTGAATGGCTTTCAGGGCTGGTCCAGCAGGGGTAAGGGAGCGCCCGGTTTTCCCCTCCCCTAGCCGGATTCGGCACCCGTACTGTGAAAACGAGGTGTGAATGCAGCCTAAACTGTATCAAAACGTGTGTACAAATTTTAATCCATGTACAGTTAAAAATCGTATATGGTTTGAAAAATGATGTTCGGTTGCATCCATTTTTTAAGAAGAAAAAATTTATACATTTTTAACTTTTCACTCCATTATGAATAAAGTTTCACTTGTTTGATTGAAATTCCAAGAAAAAAAAAATTTGCAAAGTAAAAATCCGTATGGTGAAAACCAGATGGAACCGTATATGCATACAGTTCTGTACAGTTCCCATTTACTCCCATGTTAAAAAAAAAAAAAAAAAATATATATATATATATATATATATATATATATATATATATATACGTTTCAATACAGTTTTTCACCCGGACCAAAAACTGTGGTAGGTTGCGGTTTTAGGTACGGGAAAAAAACTGACAAAACCGTATAGGATGCCAAACGGACACAACCGGATGCATCTTTTGGCATACGATTTTCAATACGGTTCCGTATGGATTTCAAATTGAAAACATATACGGGAACTGTATTGCAAAAACGTTTTGTGAACCCAGCTTTACACATAACCGCTTTGAAACTGGGGAAACTTGCCATAATTGATGCCACAACTGATGCCAAAAGTGTATCAGTTGTGTATCATCAGGCATCCATTGTGTGTGAACACCGGACAGGGTGCTGGTCCGGCAAGTCCAATCATCCAGGGTCCAAACTGAGACTGTCCCAACTGAGACTGATTGTGAACTGTCCCATTCAAATGAATGGGATCAGTTCTTGCTTAATTTTTCCTCCGGCGACACACATATGCAAAGGTAGCCTTACAGAACGGTACTTCAGTCATTACAGACCATGTATAGTCTAATCCTGTAGTCATATGCCCTTCTTTCTTTCCCCTACAGATTACAGACTGTAACCTAGAGACACAAATTGCGTTACCTTCAATAAAGCTGGATTTCACTTCATCACAACACCGTGGATGCCGGACATTTTTTGTTTGCTTTGTATCCGAATTGAAGTCGGGGTTGGGCGGTACCGGCGGGTCCAGGCACAGGTGATCTTTGGATGATCTTTGGGTGAGCTGTTACTACATTACCGTAGAGACACAAAATAGTAAACACCAACCAGTAAGATAGTTTTATCTCCTTCCTACATTACTATGTACTTGTTTGTATGTGGTGGGTGATATTGAGCAGACTCAGAAGCTACAGTAAGCCCAATTCATATACAGCATATGTAGTTGCATATAACAGCTGACACTCTCCAATAGTTTATCCCCCTAGATGCCGCAGTCATTAGTGACCATGGAATTTAGGTGGTTATTGGACGGGTACCACTGTCAAAGCTCTGATAGGTTCCATTATGTGTCAGCCAGGGTCAACACATTATATATGGTAAAATCTTGTTCCTCCTATCCCTGTTAGACATTCCTGCCTGCAAGGATAATGAGGATATGATGTTAGAAAGTGTCCTTAGCAAGTAGTAAGTAGTTTCCAGAGCAGGGAGCTATAATTACCTAGTCCCACTGCTCTGGCTGTGATCATGCCTCCTTAGCGTGGTAGACAGCACGGCATTGGCCCATGCCATTGCTCTGCTCCATCTGCTGAGTGGGCATGATTACAGCCACAGCAGCAAGACTAGGTAAATACAGCTCCTCGCCCAGGGAACTACTTACATGACCAGAGGGAAACACTTTCTAACATCATAGAAGAAGAAGACTTTACCATATATAATGCATTGCCACGTGTTATACAGTATGTGGTAAAATCTGATGAGAGGTCTCTTTTAAAGAGTACCTATCATCAAAACATTTTTTGATATGTTAGAGCTGATTGTATATAGAACAACTTTGTAATTAGATTTAATTAAAAAAAATGCTTCCTTTTATGTGTTAATTAGTTTCGAAAATGTGGCCACTAGGGGTCTCCCTAGCTGCAAGTTTTTTATTGATTTCGGACACACGCCGGCCTGGCAGTGAGTCCGAAATCACAGTGCTTGCTGAGCACATGACCATCTCAGCGCAGCTCCCTGCCTGCCAATCAGACAGGCGGAAGCGCTGTGCTCACATGCAGGGCACTGAACACCGAGGATAAGCGGCGCCCTGTACACTGAGGACAAGCGGCGCCCCGTACACTACACTGAGGACAAGCGGTGCCCCGTACACTACACTGAGGACAAGCGGTGCCCCGTACACTACACTGAGGACAAGCGGCATTCCATACACTGAGGACAAGCAGGCATCTGGGCAGTGAGAACAAGCAGCGCTCCATACACTGAGGACAAGCGGCACGCCATTCACTGAGGACAAGTGGCGCTCCATTCACTGAGGACAAGTAGCGCTCCATTCACTGAGGACAAGCGGCGCCCCGTACACTACACTGAGAACAAGCGGTACCCTGTACACTACACTGAGGACAAGCGGTGCCCCGTACACTACACTGAGGACAAGCGGCACCCCGTACACTACACTGAGGAAAAGCGGCGCCCTGTACACTACACTGAGGACAAGCGCCGCCCCGTACACTACACTGAGGACAAGCGGCGCTCCATACACTGAGGACAAGCAGGCATCTGGGCAGTGAGAACAAGCGGCGCTCCATACACTGAGGACAAGCGGCACGCCATTCACTGAGGACAAGTGGCGCTCCATTCACTGAGGACAAGTGGCGCTTCATTCACTGAGGACAAGCAGCGCCCCGTACACTACACTGAGGACAAGCGGTGCCCTGTACACTACACTGAGGACAAGCGGCGCCCCGTACACTACACTGAGGACAAGCGGTGCCCCGTACACTACACTGAGGACAAGTGGCGCTCCATACACTGAGGACAAGCAGGCATCGGGGCAGTGAGGACAAGCGGCGCTCCATTCAATTCACTGAGGACAAGCCGGCATCTGGGCAGTGTGGACAAGCGGCGCTCCATTCACTGAGGTCAAGCAGGCACTATTCCCATGCCCCCCCCAAGTGAGGGTGAAAGCAGTCCCCCCCAGCAGGCTTCAGTGACGCAGCGCCGGCTGGGGCACGCCCACATCCTCCTGCCGCGTGATCACACTAAGTGAGCAAGAAGATAGGTAAGTTAAAGCTCTTTAAAAAGTTTTTAAGGGCAGGGTAGGCGTTAGATGTAGTTAGGGAACATAGCTTAAGTTAGTGTAGAAAAGTTTATTTAGTGATAGGTACTCTTTAAGTGGTTAACTAAGTATATTTGCAGAGTTGGTTTTGTTTTCTTTACTTTTAGATGCATTGTGGCAAAAAAATTGCCTTACAATAAAGCACACCTGTCATATCACAGAAAATGTTTTTGCTTAAATGTGGTAGCCCTTGGGGGGTGTATGGTAGTTGGGGTGTTGTGATAGATGAGGGGTTAGTGTTAACCCTATAGTTTGTGACGCCAGGCTGAGGGCTAGTATGCTGAGGTAATTCTCTGGCCTATCGCCGCCCTTCCCAGTAACGATAGGTGCATATACAAAATGACTGAAGGTCCACAAGGTACTTGAACTTGAACAAACTTTACTAAAATGCTTGCGGTACATCCAGTGCATAATAACAGTCTCAGGAATACAGTCTCTATATGGTGCAATGACTGACAGTTGTTGCGGATCTTGACTTTTAGATACAGTCTCTGAATTTAGGGCAATATTTGCAGATCCATCCGGATTTAGGGGATAGATAAGGTCCGGTGATCATGCAGAGTGCTTAGAGATTGATACACTCTCAATTTAGACTCGATCAGCCGTTGCCGCAAGGCTCGGGCCTAACTCACTGCAGGAGATAGCTGTACAGGTCCTTCCTCGTCAAAAGCGCAGGAGCAAAGAGGAAGAGCAATGGCCACCGCTCCCTTATATGGGCAGGGCCGTTTTGGATTGGTCCCAGTAACTGTCACTCACCGTTACAAGGAGTGATGGGTAGAATACATCACAGGGACCTCCAAAGGTCCTAAAGCAAAAACCATAGAGTTTTCCCCGATCACGTGAACCGCAGGTCCTGTTACGCTGTATACAGGTAATTAACTATTTATAGACATTTATACAATCATATTTACATGCATCCTAAATAAACCATTAGCTCAATTACTATCTAGATGAGAGGTGACCAAGGGTGAACTAGACAATGGGGACCTCGACGTCCTAGGGACTCTGGTTAAGGGGACCCACACACGCAGGTACCGGATAGGATACGGCATCGGGACACCATATATATATGTTACTCACTAGGTCATGCAGATACATTTTTTGTTTGTTCTAGCCTCTGTATTTGACTCACAAATCTCTGTTTTGCTGCTCCCTCATTCTGACATCCACTGCTCAAATAGGGGCGTGTTTGAGGCTTCATTGAGCCCGCCTTCACTCACCATGCATTCACTTCCTCCCTGAGTCTGCTGTGATGTGCTGGTTGTCTTTCTTCAGGCTGCAGGCTTCCCTGTAACCCCTCCACTCAGTTTTTAGACAGGGCTAGAATGAGCACAGAGGAATGATAGTCCTGTCCTCATTTCCTGGAAACATTTTGTCACAGATGATGCTGTAGACAGACAGGATTAGGTTGTGATTGGTGAGTGTACGACAGTCCCGCCCTGCCTAAGATCAATCTAATTAGCACTATTATTTGCACGTGTGTGCACTTATGCATTATATGCACTTTATTATGATATATATTGTAACAGTATGCTGGTCGTATTTATGATATGTTTTAATATCCAGCATTGTATGTTCACTCATTTAATCTGTTCACTATATCCACTGTAACTACACTATTTTTCATATTTTATGCTAATTTATGTATAATTGTTGTTTATTGGACACCCCATATATACCTGGCACTTGCTTGCATTTGTATGCTTGAAAATGGCTGCAGTTGGCGACCGAAACGTTGCACCTATTTGGATGGAATACATTTTAATTCTTTCATCATTTACACTGGAGTGCTGCAGTGACATTTTCTTCTTCCTACATGCCTGGCTACCTAACTACATACCTGGATACCTAACAACATTTCCATATAGATGGGGAGATTGTGTAGAGGAGATGAGGACACTGGAAAATGTGGATTGTAAAATGTTTGTCCTGCAGATGCAAAAGAGATGACGCTTTGTTGGAAAAAGTTGACATGATGGTCTGATCCGAAAAGAGATGAAAAGGAAAGAGGATGACACTGATCAGAAAAGATGTCAATTGTGAGTCCCTAGATGTAACTGTATATGGTATACAGATGTGTACAGCTGGTATCTACCTCTATATGGGCACAAGTCCCCGGTCTTTTGGAGACCTAGCAGTGCACCTGATGTAAATGATTCTTAACTGTTTAGATTTTTTACAGTTTAGGATAAATATTTGATAAAATATCTTATGTAAATGGTATTTCCAATTTTACTTCCATATGTGTATGCCACTATCCTTTATCCTTAATGAATAATAACAACATAACCTTCCCTATTGTGAATTGTAACACAAGGTGATATTTCTGTCATTAAATTGGTTTACTATGGAGACGTCTGCTCCAAAACGTATTGGTGTAATACGCAGTAAATGATAATAGACTGAAATGTTGTTTCCTAGGTGTTATTTGCCAACATTACTATTGGATAACTTATAGATATAATTTACTTCTAAGCAATGCCAAGCACTAAACTGATGAATTGATTCACTTTCCATGCAAAACAGGAACAAACAATGTGTCATGTAATAAACAATATTAATGGTCTACAAAGAATATCGGAGGGGTGCATTTGTGAAAACAGCTTCATTTATTATTGTCTCTTACCTATTTAAGGGGTATTCCAGTATAATAAAATTATCTTAGATTTAGCTGGGGTGGTATAAATCTGAAAAAAACAAGTGATACTTACCTACCCTTGTCCCCTGCAGCACTCATTCTAGTGACTTCTGGTCCCCAGCTGCTCATTACTTCTCCTTGTTTCTGAGACATTTTTGTCTCAGCAGAAGACCACCCCAGGCTAAATATAAAAAAAATATTATACTGGAATACCCCTTTAATATTTAATCATAATCATTAGAGATGGGGAGAGTATTTAATGAGACCCCAATTTTACGTTCTAGATATCAATGACAACAGAAAGACCATTGGTAAGCTTGCATTGCAGCTGTAGGTAACACTACTGTTTTCATTTTTGTTCGTACCGAATAGCTGTTAGTAATTTAATTATTGCAACCACCCCCCTTACAAGTCTAGAACATGTAAAATATTGTCATTTATGGGGCTCAGCAACTCTTTTTGATGTTTTGTATGATTTGTTTGGTAATTATGTATGTGTTGGTATTTATTAGTTCAGTTTAATAAGCAAGTTCCTCATTTTAGAGTTCAATTTGATATGCACACCCTATGCTTCAGAACAACTTGCTATAGTAGAAAGAAAGGAACGCCCTAACAGGCATAGCTCACCACCAGTTTTTTCTTTTATTCAACATTACAACATTACATAAAAAAAAAGACAAAGTGTTTAAAGCCAAAAAAATGCATCTCTTGTGCAGGAAGAGGCATCAACATTGAATATTGTTTTGTGATCATGGCACAACGTTTCAGGGGCAGACCCCTCAATCATGCACCTACTGATTAAGGGGGTGCACCTTTAAAACACTGTGCTATAATCACAAAGCAACATTAAATCTTGATGCCTCTGCATAAGGCACTTTATTTGTCTTGTAAGATTTTTGTCCAATATTTTTTATTAACTTTTTTATCATTTTACCAAAAACAGAAAAATAAACATAGTCCTAAATTGGGCAACAGAAACACAGGATTACAATCTCAGGAGTAAATGTTTAAATAGCATGAATAATAGTGAGAAAGAATGATAGTGGGTGTATTGGTGAGGCTAAATCATGTAAGATTTTGATGTAACGAAGACTATAAAAAAAACTTGAGGAACGTCCATCAAGTATTGTGATTTGTATCTCTGATCCATGGTGTTTATAGTTTATCACCATTTTTGAGACTTAAAGCTATTCAGTGCTGTATCCGGCCATACGTAGGTTTTTCTTCAAGTTCTCTATTTGTATCATATACACATCATTGCAACCAGAGCACCACCACAAGTCAAGCACAGGACAGGAGCGCAGCAATAAGCATACAGTCTTCATCCTCATAGTAGCTGGATGTTACGCCAAGCGCTCCGGGTCCCCGCTCCTCCCCAGAGCGCTCGCAGCGTTCTCCTGTTTGCAGCGTCCCGGTCAGACCCGCTGACAGGGAGCGCTGCGATAATGTCCCTAGCCGGGATGCGATTCGCGATGCGGGACGCGCCCGCTCGCGGTTCACATCCCGGCCCGCTTACCAGACTCGTTTCCCATCTGTGCTGTCCCGGCGCATGCGGCCCCTCTTGCCGTTGCCCCTGACTACGATCCTTGCTGCCTGCCCTGACCTTCTGCTACGTCCGACCTTACTCTTGCCTTATCCCTTGTACCGCGCCTATCTCAGCAGTCAGAGAGGTTGAGCCGTTGCCGGTGGATAGGACCTGGTTGCTACCGCCGCTGCAAGACCATCCCGCTTGGCGGCGGTCTCTGGTGAATACCAGTAGCAACTTAGAACTGGTCCGCCGGCACGGTCCACGCCAATCCCTCTCTGACACAGAGGATCCACCTCCAGCCTGCCGAATCCTGACAGTAGATCCGGCCATGGATCCCGCTGAGGACCCGCTGCCAGTTGTCGCTGACCTTACCACGTTGGTCGCCCAGCTGTCGCAACAGATAGCGCAACAAGGCCATCAGCTGTCTCAACTGACTGTTATGCTACAGCAGCTTCTACCACAGCTTCAGCAACCATCTCCTCCGCCAGCTCCTGCACCTCCTCCGCAGCGAGTGGCCGCATCCAGCCTCCGTTTATCGTTGCCAGACAAGTTTGATGGGGACTCTAGACTTTGCCGTGGTTTTCTCTCGCAATGTTCCCTGCATTTGGAGATGATGTCGGACCAATTTCCAACTGAACGGTCAAAGATGGCTTTCGTGGTTAGTCTCCTGTCTGGGAAGGCCCTGTCATGGGCCACACCGCTCTGGGACCGCAATGATCCTGTCACTGCCTCTGTACACTCTTTCTTCGCGGAGATTCGAAGTGTCTTCGAGGAACCAGTCCGAGCTTCTTCTGCCGAGACTGCCCTGCTGAACCTGGTCCAGGGTAATTCTTCAGTAGGCGAGTACGCCATCCAATTTCGTACTCTCGCCTCCGAATTATCTTGGAATAACGAGGCCCTCTGCGCGACCTTAAAAAAAGGCCTATCCAGTAACATCAAAGATGTGCTGGCCGCAAGAGAAATCCCTGCCAACCTGCATGAACTTATTCATTTGGCCACCCGCATTGACATGCGTTTTTCCGAAAGACGCCAGGAGCTTCGTCAGGATATGGACTTTGTTCGCACTAGGCGGTTTCTCTCCCCGGCTCCTCTCTTCTCTGGTCCGCTGCAATGTGTTCCTGTGCCTTCCGCCGGGGAGGCTATGCAAGTAGACCGGTCTCGCCTGACACCACAAGAGAGGACACGACGCCGCAATGAGAACCTATGCCTGTACTGTGCCAGTACCGAACACTTCTTGAAGGATTGTCCTATCCGTCCTCCACGTCAGGAAAGACGCACTCCGATTCCGCACAAAGGTGAGACAGCTCTAGGTGTGAACTCTGCTTCTCCACATCTTACTGTGCCTGTGCGGATTTCTTCTTCTAACTCCTCCTTCTCAGCTGTGGCCTTCTTGGATTCTGGATCTGCAGGAAATTTTATTTTGGCCTCTTTCGTTAACAGGTTCAACATCCCAGTGACCAGTCTCGCCAGACCTCTCTACATCGCCTCAGTTAATGGTGAAAGATTGGACTGTACTGTGCGTTACCGCACAGAACCCCTATTAATGTGCATTGGACCCCATCACGAAAAAATTGAATTTCTGGTCCTCTCTAACTGCACTTCTGAAATTCTTCTCGGACTGCCTTGGCTTCAACACCATTTCCCTACCCTTGACTGGACCACCAGGGAAATCAAGAATTGGGGTACTTCTTGCTACAAAAAATGCCTTACGTCTGCTCCCAGTCCTGCCAGTCAAAACCCTATGGCTCCTCCGATACCAGGTCTCCCCAAGGCCTATCTGGACTATGCCGATGTTTTTTGCAAGAAACAAGCAGAGACTTTGCCTCCTCACAGGCCTTATGACTGTCCTATTGATCTCCTTCCTGGTACTACTCCACCCCGGGGCAGAATCTATCCTCTGCCAGCTCCTGAAACACAAGCCATGACGGAGTACATCCAAGAAAATTTAAAAAGGGGATTTATCCGCAAGTCTTCCTCCCCTGCCGGAGCAGGGTTCTTCTTTGCCTCCAAAAAAGACGGTTCCTTACGACCATGCATTGATTACCGCGGTCTTAATAAAATCACTATAAAAAATCGCTATCCCCTGCCTCTTATCTCGAAACTCTTTGACTGCCTACGTGGCGCCAACATCTTCACCAAATTGGATTTAAGAGGTGCATATAATCTCATCCGCATCAGGGAAGGGGACGAGTGGAAGACCGCATTTAACACCAGAGACGGACACTTTGAATATCTGGTTATGCCCTTTGGGCTCTGCAACGCCCCTGCTGTCTTCCAGGACTTTGTAAATGAAATTTTTTGTGATTTATTATATACCTGTGTTGTGGTCTACTTGGACGACATTTTGATTTTCTCTTCTAACCTCAAAGAACACCGCCGCCATGTCCGCCTGGTTCTTCAGAGACTCCGTGACAATCAATTATATGCCAAGATGGAGAAATGTCTCTTTGAATGCCAATCTCTTCCCTTCCTAGGATATTTAGTCTCTGGCCAGGGACTTCAAATGGACCCAGACAAACTGTCAGCCGTGTTAGATTGGCCACGCCCCTCCTATCCAACGTTTCTTGGGGTTTTCCAATTACTACCGACAATTTATTCCACATTTTTCCACCATTGTGGCCCCAATTGTGGCCTTAACCCAGAAAAACGCCAACCCTAAGTCCTGGCCTCCTCAAGCGGACGAGGCGTTCAACCGTCTCAAAACTGCCTTTTTTTCTGCTCCCGTACTCTCCAGACCTGATCCATCTAAACCCTTCTCACTGGAGGTAGACGCCTCCTCAATGGGAGCCGAAGCTGTACTCCTACAAAAAAAACTCTTCTGGACATAACGTTACTTGTGGTTTCTTTTCTAGGACCTTCTCTCCGGCGGAGAAAAATTACTCCATTGGTGATCGAGAACTGCTGGCCATAAAACTAGCCCTCGGGGAATGGAGGCACCTGCTGGAGGGGTCCAAATACCCAGTTATTATATACACTGATCACAAGAATCTCTCTTATCTTCAGTCTGCCCAATGGCTGAACCCACGCCAGGCTAGGTGGTCGTTGTTTTTTTGCCTGTTTTAACTTTGAGATTCATTTTCGCCCTGCTGACAAGAACATCAGGGCTGACGCCCTCTCTCGTTCCTCGGATGCCTCTGAAATGGAAGCCTCCCTGCAACACATTATTCCTCCTGAGTGTCTGATCTCCGCTTCCCCAGCTTCCATCAGACAAACTCCTCCTGGAAAGACCTTCGTCCCTCCACGCCAGCGCCTCAGGATCCTCAGGTGGGGACACTCCTCACACCTCGCCGGCCATGCTGGCGTCAAAAAGTCCATCCAGCTCATCTCTCGATTTTATTGGTGGCCTACCCTGGAAGCAGATGTTGTTGATTTTGTTCGGGCTTGCACAGTCTGTGCCCGGGACAAGACTCCTCGTCAGAAGCCTGCCGGCCTCCTTCATCCTCTGCCTGTTCCTGAGCTACCATGGTCTCAGATTGCTATGGACTTTATAACAGACCTGCCTTTATCCCATGGCAACACAGTCATTTGGGTGGTCGTTGATCGTTTCTCCAAGATGGCACATTTTATTCCACTTCCAGGTCTTCCTTCTGCGCCACAGTTGGCGAAACAATTTTTTGTGCACATTTTTCGCCTTCACGGGCTTCCCACGCATATCGTCTCGGATAGAGGCGTTCAATTTGTGTCGAAATTCTGGAGGGCCCTCTGTAATCAGCTTAAAATCAAATTAAATTTATCGTCTTCCTATCATCCCCAATCCAATGGAGAGAGTTAACCAGGTTCTTGGTGACTATTTGCGACATTTTGTTTCCTCCCGCCAGGATGATTGGGACGATCTTCTACCCTGGGCCGAATTCTCGTACAATTTCAAAGTCTCTGAGTCCTCCGCTAAATTCCCGTTCTTTGTGGTGTACGGCCGTCACCCTCTTCCCCCCCTCCCCACTCCCACGCCTTCTGGTTTGCCCGCTGTTGATGAGGTTACCCGGGACTTCTCCACCATCTGGAAGGAGACTCAAAAATCCCTCATACAGGCCTCATCCCGGATGAAGAAGCATGCCGACAAAAAAAGAAGAACTCCTCCTTTCTTTGTTCCTGGAGACAAAGTGTGGCTCTCCGCCAAGTATATCCGCTTCCGTGTCCCCAGTTATAAACTGGGACCACGTTATCTTGGACCCTTTAAAATCAAGTGCCAAATCAATCCTGTCTCCTACAAACTCCTTCTTCCCCCTTCTCTCCGTATTCCCAATGCTTTTCATGTCTCTTTCCTTAAACCGCTTATCCTTAACCGCTTCTCTCCCAAGATTGTTGCTCCTACTCCTGTCTCCGGGTCCTCAGATGTCTTCTCGGTTAAAGAAATTCTCGCGTCTAAGACGGTCAGAGGTAAAAAAAAAAAATTCTTGTAGATTGGGAGAATTGCGGTCCTGAGGAGAGGTCATGGGAACCCGAGGATAACATTCTCGACAAGGACCTTATTCACAAATTTTCTGGTTCATAAAAGAGGGGGAGACCCAAGGGGGGGGGTACTGTTACGCCGAGCGCTCCGGGTCCCCGCTACTCCCCAGAGCGCTCGCAGCAATCTCCTGTTCACAGCGCCCCGGTCAGACCCGCTGACCGGGAGCGCTGCGATAATGTCCCTAGCCGCTCGCGGTTCGCATCCCGGCCCGCTTACCAGACTCGTTCCCCGTCTGTGCTGTCCCGGCGCGCGCGGCCCCGCTCCCTAGGGCGCGTGCCCGCCGGCTCTCTGCGATTTAAAGGGCCAGTGAAAGCGTTCCTTGTGTATCCCAAGCCAGTGTTCCAGACCTCTTTCCGTTGCCCCCGACTACGATCCTTGCTGCCTGCCCTGACCTTCTGCTATGTCCGACCTTGCTCTTGCCTTATCCCTTGTACCGCGCCTATCTCAGCAGTCAGAGAGGTTGAGCCGTTGCCGGTGGATACGACCTGGTTGCTACCGCCGCTGCAAGACCATCCCGCTTTGCGGCGGGCTCTGGTGAATACCAGTAGCAACCTAGAACTGGTCCGCCGGCACGGTCCACGCCAATCCCTCTCTGACACAGAGGATCCACCTCCAGCCTGCCGAATCCTGACACTGGACATAGCACTTTTTCTTTTATTTATAATTTTTATGTTGCTCACTTGCTTTGTGTTATTGCCTTGTGGAGGGGGCGTGTCCATCTCTCCCCCTCACTGTGGATGACTCATCTGCTCTGAGTCTGGGAGCAACCTGGCAGTCTGCAAATCGCTGAACAGTAGTTTTTATGCATACATTTTCTATCTGTTCCTAGTAAAACTGGATGCTAATGTTTGTAAAGCACTATGTTAGAGCAGTGTTGCCTTTAGCTGTTGCAAGACTAACGCTCCCAGCATGTCCACATGTCTGTAGTTTTGCAAGAGCTGGAGGCACACAGCTGGAGAATACACAGCTCTAAAACAGAGTTTTACAAAGATTGTACCCCCAGTTGTTACAAAACTACAACTCCAATCATGGGAGTTGTAGTTTAGGAACAGCTGAAGGCTGTAGTGTTGCAATGGTGATCTCCTATACTGGATACCAACACACTTTAGGGCTGGTATCCAGTATGCTGCAAAATACAGAGAAGTCTGTCTGCATAAAGACATATGACCCGTAGTGGCGGCTATTTTCAATTTATATTTTTTAGTAAATTTTTTTTTTAAATAAATATATCTTTGGAAGTCATCTAATCAGTAGTACTACAAAATATAAAAAGTTTTCATGATGACAGTGCCTCTTTAACCCCTTAAGAACCCAGCCCATTTTCACCTTAATGACCCGGGCATTTTTTGCACATCTGACCACTGTCAATTTAAACATTAATAACTCTGGGATGCTTTTACTTTTCTGATTCTGAGATTGTTTTTTCATGACATATTCTACTTTATATTAGTGGTAAATTTTTGTCGATTCTTGCATCATTTCTTGGTGAAAAATTCCAAAATTTTATAAAACAATTTGACATTTAATTTTTTTTTTACTTTGAAGCTCTCTGCTTATAAGGAAAATTGACATCCCAAATAAATTCTATATTGATTCACATATACAATATGCCTGCTTTATGTTTGCATCATAAAGTTAACATGTTTTTACTTTTAAAAGACATCAGAGGGCTTCAAATTTCAGCAGCAATTTTCCAATTTTTCACAAAATTTTCAAAATCGGAATTTTTCAGGGACCAGTTCAGTTTTGAAGTGGATCTGAAGAGCCTTCATATTAGAAATACCCCACAAATTACCCTATTATTAAAACTGCACCCCTCAAAGTATTCAAAATGACATTCAGAAAGGGTGTTAACCCTTTAGGTGTTTTACAGAAATAGCAGCAAAGTGAAGGAGATAAATTCTAAATCTTCATTTTTTTACACTCACATGTTCTTGTAGACCCAGTTTTCGAATTTTTACAAGGATTAAAAGGAGAGAAATCTCCCTAAACTTTGTAACCAAATTTCTCTTGAGTAAGGAAATACTTCATATGTGGATGTAAAGTTCTCTGTGGGTGCAATAGAGGGCTCAGAAGGGAAGCATAAACAGTGGGATTTTGGAGAGTGAGTTTTTCTGAAATGATTTTTGGGGGGCACGTCACATTTAAGAAGCCCTGTGGTGCAAGAACAGAAAAAAAAAAAAAAACACGCTATACTAATTTGGAAACTAAACCCCTCAAGGAATGTAACAAAGGGTACAGGTGTTTGACGAGTTTTCGTTGAATTTAGATGTGTAAATTCAGTTTTTTTCCTAAATTTTACATTTTTACAAGAGGTAATTGAGAAAATGCCCCCCAAAATTGGTAACCCCATCTCTTCTCAGTATGGAAGTACCCCATGTGTGGACGTCAAGTGCACTGTGGGCGCACTACAATGCTCAGAAGAGAAGGAGTCACATTTGACTTTTCGTTAAAGTTGGATGTGTAAATGATTTTTTTTCTTCACTAAAATGCTAGTTTTCCTCAAAATTTGTAATTTGTACAAGGGGTAATAGGAGAAAATGTCCCCAAAATTTGTAACCCCATTTCTTCTGAGTATTTATAACCCCAATTTGTAACCCCATTTCTTCTGGAAATACCCCATATGTGGACGTCAAGTGCACTGCTGGCGCACTACAATGCTCAGAAGAGGTGTCACATTTGGCTTTTGGAAAGCAAATTTTGCTGAAATGGTTTTTAGGGGCATGTCAAATTTAGGAAGCCCCTATGGTGCCAGAAGAGTAACCCCCCCATGTGGAATACTATTTTGGAAACTACACCCCTCAAGAAATGTAACAAGTGGTATAGTGAGCCTTAACATCCCACAGGTGTTTGACGACTTTTTGTTAAATTTTGATGTGTAAATGAATTTTTTTTTTACTAAAATGCAGTTTTCTTGCCAAATTTACAAATTTTTCACGAGGTAATAGTAGAAAATGCCCCCCAAAATTTGTAACCCCATTTCTTCTGAGCATGGAAATATCCTATGTGTGTATGCAAAGTGCTCTGTGGGCGGACTACAATGCTCAGAAGAGAAAGAGTGCCATTGGGCTTTTGGAGAGAGAATTTGGCTGGATTTAAAGTCGGGGGCCATGTGCATTTACAAAGCCCCCATGGTGCAAGAACAGTGGACACCCCCCCCCCCCACACACACACACACACATGTGACCCTATTTCGGAAATGACACCCCTCACAGAATGTAACAATGGGTGCAGTGAGCATTTACACCTCACTGAGGTTTGACAGACTTTTGGAACAGTGGGCTGTGCAAATGAAACATTACATTTTTCACTTTCATGGACAAATGTTCCAAAAATCTGTCAGACACCAGTGGGGCATAAACTGCACCCCTTATTGCATTCCATGAGGAGTGTAGTTTCTAAAATGGGGTCACATGTTGGGGGGTTTGTAAACAAACATGGCCTTCAATTTCAGCCAAATTCTCTCTCCAAAAGCTCAATGGTGCTCCTTCTCCTCTGAGCTCTGTAGTGCACAAGCAGAGCATTTTACGTCCACACATGGGGTATTTATATACTCAAAATTTTGGGGGCTTTTTTCCTATTACCGCTTGTGAAAATGAAAAATTTGGGATAACACCAGCATTTTAGTGAAAAATACAGATTTTTCATTTCCTTGTCCAACTTTAACGAAAATTCTTCAAACACCTGTGGGGTGTTAAGGCTCACTACACTCCTTGTTATCTTCTGCAACAACTGGAGGCTCCGTTTTGGAAACACTGCCGTACCAGACGTTTTCATTTTTATTGGGGAGGGGGGTGAGGACTGTGTAGGAGCATGTGTATATGTAGTGTTTTTACCCTTTATTTTGTGTTATAGTGTAGTATAGTGTAGTGTTTTTAGGGTACATTCACACAGGCGGGGGTTCACACCGAGTTTTCAGCTGCATCTCAAACTTGGAGCGAGAAACTCACTGCAAACCCCCACCCGTGTGAATGTACCCTTTACATTCACATGGGGGAGGCAAACCTTCAGCTGTTGCAAAACTACAACTTCCAGCATGCCCTTTGGCTGTCCGTGCATGCTGAGGGTTGTAGTTATGCAAACTCTGGAGGCACACTGGTTGCAAAACACTAAGAGTTTGTTAATTAATTCAGTGTTTTGCAACCAGTGTGCCTCCAGGTGTTGCAAAACTACAACTCTCAGCATGCACTGACAGCCGAAGGGCATGCTGAGTGTTGTAGTTTTGCAACAGCTGGAGGCACACTAATACAGCTTTCAGCATGCCTTTGGCTGTCCATGCATGGTGGGAATTGTAGTTATGCAACAGCTGGAGGCACAATTTTTCATAACTACATAACTACAACTCCCAGCATGCCCAGACAGCCAAAGGGCTGCTGGGAGTTGCAGTTGTGTCTCCAGCTATTGCAAAACTACAACTCCCAGCATGCCTTTTGGCTGTGAATGCTGGGAGTTGTTGCTAGGCAACAGCAGGAGGCAAACAGCGCTTACCTCCTGCTGTTAGATCCTTCCACCAAAGACCGCCGGGACCGCTGCTGCTGGGGACCACGCCGCCACTGTTGACCACCGCTGCTCGGGACTGCCGCCACACCGGGTAAGCCTCCCCACACCCCACACCGCCGATCACCCCCTCCCTCCACTGCCGATGCCCCGCCGATGCCGCCCAGCAGGATGGGTGATATGTCGGCCGGTCTGGCCGACCAATCACGCCGATCGTGAGGTGGCAACGGTGAAACCTCTCTCCTGCTGGTAAAGGGTGATAGGTGGTGTCTCGGATGCCATCACCGTGGACCCGATTGACACGGAATCGGCGCTAATCGCCGGTCTGGGGTTTTTACAGGGTGCCTGCTGAACGATTTTAGCAGGCATCCCGGTCTGGTCCCTGCCCGGTGTGTGGCGGGGACCGGAACTCCAATGGGCGTAACGGGTACGCCCTGGGTCCTTAAGTACCAAGAAGCCAGAGCGTACCTGTACGCCTTAGGTCCTTAAAGGGGTACTCCACTGGAAAACATTTTTCTTGAAATCAATTGGTGCCAGGAAGTTAAACAGATTTGTAAATTACTTCTTTTTAAAAATATTTATCCTACCAGTACTTATCAGCTGCTATTTGCTCCACAGGAAGTTCTTTTCTTTTTTGATCTGTCTGACCACAGTGCTCTCTGCTGACACGTCTGTCTGTCTCAGGAACTGTCCAAAGTAGGAGCAAATCCCCATAGAACACCTCTCCTACTCTGGACAGTTCCTGACATGGATAGAGGTATCAGCAGAGAGCACTGTGGTAAGACAGAAAAGAAATTCAAAAAGAAAAGAACTTCCTGTGGAGAATACAGCAGCTGATAAATATTGAAAGGATGAAGATTTTTAAATAGCAATTTACAAATCTGTTTAACTTTCTGGCACCAGTTGATTTAAAGAAAAATGTTTTCCAGCGGAGTACCCCTTTAAGGGGTTAAAGAGGACTGCCATTATGAAAAATGTTATAGTACTACTGATAAGATGACGTTTTTAAATATACATTTATTTTAAAAAATGTCAATTTTACTAAAAATGTTTTTTTTAAATAGCCGCCACTAGGGGTCATCTGTCTTTATGCAGACAGACTACTCTGTATTTTGCAGAATACTGAATACCGTCGGTAAAGTGTGTTGTATCCAGTATAGGATATCACCATTGCACCACTACAGCCTTCAGCTGTACTTTTGCAACAGGTGGGGGTACAATATTTGTAAAACTCTGTGTTAGAGCTGTGTATTCTAAAGCTGTGTGCCTCCAACTCTTGCAAAACTACAGAAAAAGGATGTGTGGGCATGCTGGGAGTTGTAGTTTTGCAACAGCTATAGGCAACACTGCTCTAACACAGTGCTTTACAAACACTGCAACTCCAGCTGTTGCAAAACTACAACTCCCAGCATGCTTGAACAGCCAAAGCTTTCTCTGGCTCCTGAATGACAAAGAAGCTGATCAGACAATCAGGAGTCTGTGAAAGCTGAATGACAAATAGTGACAGCTTGTTGATTAGCATCCAGCTTTTCTAGGAACAGATAGAAAAGGTATGCATAAAAACTACTTTGCAGTGATTTGTAGTGTTGCTCGCGAATATTCGCAATGCAAATTTCATTCGCGAATATTGCATATTCGCGATTTCGCGAATATTCGCGAATATAGCACTATATATTCGTAATTACGAATATTCATTTTTCTATTTATTTATTTTTTTATCACAGTACACATCACAGTGATCATCCCTCTCTGCTTCCAGCTTGTGTGGTGTAAAGAAGGCTCTAATGCTACTGTGTGAGAATGGCGTGAGAATTTTCCCATATGCGAAAATTTGCATATGCTAATTTTTGCATATGCGAATGTTCGCTTATGCAAATTTTTGTATATGCCAATTTTCACATACGCAAATTTTCACATATGCAAAAAAAACGAATATTACGAATATGCGAATTTAGTGAATATATATGACGAATATTTGTTCATATATTTGCGAATATTTGCGAATTCGAATATGGCCTATGCCGCTCAACACTAGTGATTTGCAGTCTGCCAGGACTCATGAGTCATTCACAGAGAGGGAGAGAGATGGACACGTCCCCTCCACAAGGCAAGAACACAAAGCAAGTGAGCAACATATAAATGCTATTTGTTAGGGATATAGGTCCTAGATACATGTACATGATCAGGATTGGGTACTGAGTAATATATCACTTTTTTTTGGGCACTATGGCAGGTACGCTTTATAAATATCTGGTATTGTTTTCCATTAAAAAATTATAGTATATAAAGTATATTTATCTAGAGTTGGAAATAATCACTCTATAAATGTCAACACTTGAGAAGGACTGCTTCTTAGCTTTACTTAGGAAAGGAAAATACCAGCCCATGGGTATACTGACTCTAACCTGACCATGTTTTAGCATAAGGTCATCCTCCTTTAGTCAAAAGTTGGTCAAGCCCACCAAATTTAGCAGGACTGGCAGACTGTCAAATAGTTTATGGAGGTCTCTTGCCTCTTCCCTGACAGATTATATTGGTGTAGATAAGGGTTGGAAATGTTGGATTTCATCTTCCAAACCCTTTTGATCTTTGAGAGCTCTCTGACAGAGGTTTACCCCACACTCTCCATAGAGGTGGTTATCTGGAGAGATATCTGTCAGATGAACCTTTGTCCAACAGCTATTGAAGGTGTATGGCCACCATAGGTCTTTACTCTTTGGTCTTCTACTCCCTTCTTCCTGGCTTCCTTGCACTTGTTTCTTCCTTAGGCTGTTTTCACGGACGTTATTTTGTGACGGAAGATAGTAATGGTAGAAATAGTGCATGCACTATTTCTTCCGTTCAGTCGCCCATCACAAAATAACGTCCGTTATTAATAACGGGCGGTAACAGGTTAAAACGGCTATTAGAAAAAATCCCATAGACTATAATGGGATTTTTTATTGTCCGTTAGAGATTTTCTAATGGCCGTTTAACTCCGCGATCGCCCGCTATTTTATAACGGTCGTTATATATAACGGGTACTTTTCATAGTGTGAAAGCAGCCTTAGTCCAAATATCAATCATCTGGCTTTTGAGTATATCGTTAAACAACGTCTCTTTTGTTTTCTCAGGGGCGGGTAAGGTTTTGGTAAATGTTAAATATTACCAAAATGCATACAAAAAAGTATTTATTGTGGTTTCTCACACAGTCACCCAGATTTATTAGTCTTAGACAAAAAATGGAATATTTCTATAGCAACCAACCACAGCTAAGCTGTTAGCTTTTTTACCAGAGCAATTTTAGGTATGAAAGCTGATCTGCGAGTGGCTGCTATGGGCAAATATGGCAGTTTTTGCCTTAGACAAATTGATAAATCTGTATTTATTTTATTTTATTTTTTTCAAAGAAAGCTAGGGGTGGTAGTATAAATTATTTTTTTCATATTTCTTATTTCTTATTTCTTTCTTTTCAGAATTAGGAATTAGGGGTACAAACTGAATATGTGTGCAAAATTATGTTAGATTATTTTCAAGCTAATATAGTATTATTACATTTTTATTTTTTTTAGGTGGGGTTATTTGATAACTAGTATTGTCTAAGTGTATTTTTCTTTTTTAATAGGATTAAGAAATGTGTACAGATTTGTTTATTTTATACAATGTCTTCAAACTTAAGGTTGCAGTTTCATAATGTTTAGAATACATAGGAAGTGTGAACAGATTATTTTGTATTTACGGTATTCACTGCCTTCACGGTTTAGGTATTCTCAACAATAGCTAGATATTCTATACCTTAATTTTACACAATGCTGGTAACATATGCACTTCCGTGTTTGGCTTAAAACACTGCATAAAAGACCAACACAAAACCTGCATATGTGATTCCAGCCTCAATAAAACTTAAAGAAGCAACTGTTTATCCAAATGATAAAGAATAAAACCCTGGTATTCTTTTACTTCATATTATTTCTTCAATTCTAACATATTATTATGGTCTTTTTCCATGAATAGAACAATATTATCTAAAAAAAAAATGCCAGTTTTTCTGCTAGACCAATTGAAACTCGTAATAGGCATGATTACCGGTATACCAGTGACTATTTACCAAATACAAAACCCAGCTTTGATCTGCACCAACAAAAATAATAAAAGAAATTCACAGGTGAGAACTGCTATGGTTACAACGCGAGAAAACAAAATACAGCAACACCCTGCAAACACGACATATATGAAAGACACATAGGAAAAATAGAGGTTCTTGGCACACATTATGATAAAATTGTGTGAACCCACATGCCACAAAAATGGAGCCACATCAGATGAAATCTCAATTTAACATGTACATTAGAGGGGTATTCCGGCTTATACATCTTATTCCCTATCCGAAGGATAGGGGATAAGATATATGATTGAAGGGGTCCTGCCGCTGGTGACCCCCGCGATCTCGGTGCAGCCCCTGGCATTCTATGATGGACGAGCCTCCGAGACATGGGGTGTGACGAGATCGCGGGGGTCCCCAGTGGTGGGAACCCTGCGATCATACATCTTATCCCCTATCCTTTGGACAGGGGATAAGATGTATAAGACCAGAATACCCCTTTAAATATAGAAGTAATGCAGTTTAAAACAATTTACATATTCACCGTTCACATCTTATTCATACTACATATTTACCGAGCATCTGAGCATTCTTTAGTAAGCATTCGTTTGAAAATTCATTGTCCTCTATGGATACAGGGCATTTAGGGTTGGGATGTTCTGCTGGCGCCAGCTACAGATGAAATCCCTACCCCTGGAGATTCCCTAGTGTTAATGGGCTCTTAGTGATTGCGGTGTGCCGTTAAATTTTTTGAGTGTTTGTATTTTCCAAATACTTTATCTTGTAGGGGAAGACATCTTACAGCACATCTTAACTTTAGTCTAAATTGATTAATGTGTTTTTACTCTTCCTGATGTGATCTTGTGTCCCAGCACCCTATTCCTAATAGATAGAAGTGTGTCCACCCCAAACCAGTCTGCTAGTAGTAGCCATATTAGACTTTCAGTGCTCAAATTAGGGAGAATTCTGTTCAATCACAGGCAAGAACCTGGTAAACTGTCCTCCTCTTTCTCTCTGTAGTGCCTTCATGCTGTTTAACTAAGAGTAGACAAGAGATCAAGCATGCAGCAGAAGTGCACCTAGCAAAGCATAGCAAGAAATCAGTTGGAATCAGAGTGATAAACCAGAGGCTTTAAAATAATATATTTTTATTTTATTTTATACTGATTGCAATACCCTTTTTAAGTGGAATGTGTCACCTAGATTTTTTTTTTACTGATTGGAGCCAGATACTGGAACATGTTTATTTTTTATAATCTGTTTCTATTTGGTGATTGTAATTTTTGTATTTATTTTTTGTACATTATTATTTAAGAGGCCATTATTATTTGTTTTTTTTAACAGCATTTAGAGATATGTTTTACAGCAAACCCCAAAGACAAGGCAAGAATAGACGGATCTGTCCAATTTACATGAATGGGAAACAATACTGAGTTTGTTCTATGATCTTTTCAGAGATCCTTTTACAGGGATGGGCATGCTGAGCTGTGAACATTACCTGTTGTGAATACATGCCTTCTCTACCTATTGGTGTCACCTTTCACTATCACCCTATTGGTGATTATAAGGAGGAGACTGCTGAAAAGTAATCTGAACAGTCTGAGCATCTTACATATTTGAATATAGACTAAATATCACTATAAATTCTTAAAAATATGTGTAACATAAAACTTGATACCATCCCCCAGCATTATGATAAAACCACGATGTCAACATGTACACATATTAATACTTCAAGATTTAGAACATTCTTGCACATTCCCCCCATCCTTGTCATGTCTCCTCATTGTTGCTATGTCCCTTCATGCCATGTTCTCTCATCCTTGCCATGTCCCCAACCTTGCCATGTACCTTAATCCATACCATGCCCCCTTAATGCCATGTTCCCTTAGCACCCCCCCTTGTAGACAGCACCCCCTCTTGTCCCGCTTGTAGACATCAACCCCCCCGTGTCCCCCTTACAGACAGCAGGCCCCCACTTGTAGACAGTGGGCCCCCTCCTTGTAGACAGGTACCCACCCCTGTAGAAAGCGCCCCCCCCCCCTTATACCCCTTGTAGACAGCAGGCCCCCCTTGTAGACAGCAGGCCCCCTCACTTTGTAAGACAGTGCTCCCTCTTTTCCCCCTTGTGGACAGCAGGGGTCCCCCCTTGTAGACAGAAGCCCCCCCCCTTATAGACAGCAGGCCCCCCTTATAGACAGCAGCCCCTCCTTATAGACAGCAAGCCCCCACCCTTATAGACAGCAGCCCCCCCTTATAGAAAGCAGCCCCCCTCCTCCTCTTGTAGACAGTGCTCACCTGCAGCTGACCTCAGGTGTTGCCGGTCCGCTGTCCCGTTCTCCCAATCGCATCATGGCATCCTATGGAGGATCATGTGACATACACATCACTCTGCTTCCTCCGTAGCGTTATGCTGGGCGCAGGGGAGGAGGAGGAGTGACATGTGTGTCACATGCTCCTCCATAGGACGCCATGATGCGATTGGGAGAACGGGAAAGCGGAGCGGGGCCGCACAGCACCAGGTATCAGACATTGTATCGGGGACATTAAACAAGTCCCCAATACCATGCAAATGCTGAGTATCGGCCCTGATACCGATACTAGTATTGGTATCGGGACATCCCTAATCAATAGCACATGCACGTAACCTGACCCTGCTGAGACCTCTGTCCTTGTCAGGAACTGTCCAAAGAAGGAGAGGTTTACTATGGGGATTTTATCCTACTCTGGACTGTTCCTGACATGGACAGAGGTGTCAGCAGAGAGCATTGTGGTCAGACTGAAAAAAACAATCTAACTTCCTCTCGAGCATACAGCAGCTGATAAGTACTGGAAGGATTATGATTTTTAAAGAGAAGTAATTTACAAATCTGTTTAACATTCTGGAACCAGTTGATTTGCAAAAAAAAAATTATAAAAAAGTTTTCTACCGGAGTACCCCTTTAAATATATATAGAATTGGACTTTTTCTATATAACAATACCCAAATCTGCTCCTTCTGCCTGACACACACCCAAGCAAATCATTTGTAGGCCTATCTTGAACAGGAAAAGTATTTTTTTTCTCCTATTTCCATCACAAATTTTCTGATGTGAAGTTTTAATAATACATCTATTTTTTTTTTCTTTTTACATGAAATCTAAATCCTTATGTCTAACTGATATACTTTTTTCTTTCTTTCCTCATCCACCTCTCCCTGCCGGGTCTTTCTTTAGTGTCAGGAAATGAAATGACATTGTTTCCATAGAATTAATTTTCTTTTAAATCAGCCATTTCTTAACCACAAGACAAAATTCAGACTCCTGACTATAGTTCTGCTTCCCACTGCTTCTTGTAGTGGAGAAACTATTGAATAATCCTCACCGCATTTGTACTGATGTTTTCAAAGGTATTACCAGTTAATAAGTGTCTTGCTGCTCGCCTTATTTTCTAGGGTTTTAGGTTACAGACCTACAACACGGCTGGAACCCTGAGAATTGTTCAGATCTACAAGGGGATGAAAGTAAAACAGAGCTATGGAACATTGTCCGTGCAGGTAACTGACTTAATGATTTTGCCCTTTAGGTGACCAGCACATTTTTATATAGTTTTAAGGTGAGGTAAAGGGTAGGCAAGCAAGGCACCCAACTGGGGTACAATTATAATAGGAGGACGTGGATTTACTTCTCATGAATATAAATCACGGAAAGCCAGAATGACCATTTACAGTAGGGCCACAGGTGGCATATTTTGTTGCATATTTTGATGCATATTTGCTGCTGCATACCATTAAAGTCAATGGTTAGCAAAATCAGCTGCAGAAAATACACAGCAAAATATGGTACATGTGACCCTACCCTCAGGAGAAGTGATCAAGTGCCCAAGGCCTACTTAATAGGTACTACCGTGCTGACAATTTATCCCCTATCTAAAGGATAGGGGATAAGTTGCCTGATCGCGCAGGGTCCCGCCGCTGGGGACCCCTGCGATCTCGTACGCAGCACCCCGCTCTCATTAGGCCCCAGAGCGAACATCGCTCCGGGTCTGATGACTCCCGATCACGGGGCCGGAGTATTGTGACGTCACGCTCCGCCCCCTCAATGTAAGTCTATGGCAGGGGGCGAGACAGCTGTCTCGCCCCTGCCATAGACTTGCATTGAGGGGGTGGAGCATGACATCACATGGGGACGGAGCTGTGATGTCATGATCACTGGCCCCGTCATCAGAGCCGGAGCGGATGTTCGCTCCGGGGCCTGATGAGAACGGGGTGCTGCGTGCGTGATCACGGGGGTCCCCAGCGGCTGGACGCTGCGCAATTAGGCAACTTATCCCCTATCCTTTAGATAGGGGATAAGTTGTCAGCACGGTAGTACCCCTTTAAGTTAGATAAAGCACAATTTACAAGGGTAGTTCTGTTTAGTATCTTTCACTCTGATGGATCTGTCTGATCCATTACAAAGACAACTCTTGCAATGTGAAATGCTTTATTACATTACTTCTATAGAGGCACTACAGGAAATATAAATTCTTCCAGATTCCAGATCCACAAATTACAGCTGATGGCAAGGGGTCTGAGTGGAAGGAAACAGTGGGGGGAGATTCATCAAAACCAGAGCGGAGAAAATGTGGTGTCATTGCCAATAACAACCAATCAGATTGCTTCTTTTATTTTTCAGAGACCTTTAAAAAAAAAAAAGTGATCTGATTGTTTGCTATGGCCAACTGGACTACTTTTCCTCTGCACAGGTTTTAATAAATCACCCCCCTATGAGAGTGATCCACTTATTGCCAAAAGACCCTTCAATCAAGTAGGAAATATCCAAGGGGAAGGATGATGAAATGAAAAATATAACAAATATACCTGGAATCAACATGCAAAGGTACCATGGCTCTTGTGGCTGGAAAGGGTTTTTTTTTTTTTTTTTTTGGTCTACTGGAAATGTTTAAGGTCCCTTTCATTTATTCACATTTTGAAATGGTTCTGCATTGTGTGGCAATAATGACAAAGTGATAACAGAATTTTAAGGATCCCATGGATTTTTGTTTCAGAGATAAATGAATCAATTTAAAAAGGTAGGGTCCCATCCATTTTTCATAACCAGCTTGCTACTTTCCAATCCTGGGGCATCATCAAATATTTTTTTTTTTTTTTTTTTAATGTTCTAGGTTTGCCAGCTCCCAGTTCTTTCTAGTAACCCTTGGGTAATAATAGGCAAATTATCTTTTTTTTTTTTTTATGAAATAACACTAAACCATGACTTAGTAATTGATGCCATCTATCAGATGGCTTCCACTTCTTAGCCTAAAAATAAGTAAGCAAAAACACACCAGGTTTAAACAAAGCAAACGTTATTGAAAAAAAAAAAAAAAAAAAAACGAGGCCCCCATTAACCCTTTTATTAAGTAATAAAATTATATATTCTTTCTTTGGATAAGAGGATGCAAGTGTAATGTCACGATCAATGTCAAACAAGAAGACAATATAACGTCACATTATGCCACCTATCTTTTAACATATTCAGATTGTAACCAAGGCTTCCATATCTTAAAGAATTTGTCATGAGTTCTCAATGCTCTATGATGCATCTCCTCAAATCTACACACCTGGTGGACCTTAGCAAGCCATTCTCCCACCGAAGTTGGTTCAGTTTGGAGCCAATGAAGCGGAATTATGGATATTGCGGCTGCCAGCAAGTGGGCCAGTAAAGAGTGTTTTCCGGGGTATAACCCAAGTATAGCAGGCCCAATAACACTGCAGCCGGTGAAAGTGGGATCCTCAATTTCCTTAAAGAGTCAATTATAATATTAACCTCCTTCCAAAAGGCCATTATGGCCAGGCAGGTCCACCAAATGTATGAGTGGATTTCTACGTGTGATTTAAAGCACCAGCAAAGGTTAGTGGCGGACAGTTTGTGAGTATATACAAATTCTGGCATTTTGTTCCAGAAACCACTTTATAGTGGGCCTCCTGAAGCCTAACACAGCAAGAGAATCCGTGGGAGTGATGGAGTTCTAATGCTATATCCGTGTCCGAAAGATTCAACCCCAATTCCTTCGCCCATGAATCTACAAAGTGCGGAGGAGTTTGGCTTTGTGTAGATATGATGAGTGATATGCAATTGGACAATTTCCTCTTGCTGAATTGTGTATTGAGGATTAGCTCCTCAAACTTAGCTAATTTTCTTAGCGGTCCATATTTTGCTAAAAAGGTGGCACAGCAGGAGACAAAGTGGTTTATGTATAGGAAGGAATGTCTTTGTAGGGGTAACAGCACCCTTAGGGTCTCTGAGGTTGGCATCACTCCATCCCAGAATAACTGGGTGATAGAGACTTTATGCAATTTGTCCCACATTGATTTGAAAGTGGGAGCAAGCCGACCCACAGCCGCAGGTATCAAGCTAGAAGGAAGTAAAGGAGAAACAGAGGAGGCAAGAAATGGGGAGATTCCTGACCATGTCGCCCTTACTCCTTGGTATAGAAGAGATTTAGAGTCTGCTCTATATGTCAAACAAGGAGACAGCCAAATATTGTGTGAAAGGTTAGTGGAGTGTATCCCTGTCTTAGATTGCATTTGATCATGAAGAGGAGTTAGGGGGGCCACTACGTCCATTCATTTTTGCAATTGAACAGCTTTGTAAATTGTTCTAACATTGAGAAGACCTATCACTCCCTCTACCGGAGATCTAGCTAGCAGTCTATGAGCCAACCTAAGTTTGCTAATTTTCCAGACATATCTGAAGAATACAGATTTAATTTGCTTGAAGAATGATAAGGTAAGGGCTATAGGAAGCATCCTCATCATGTACAGAAGCTTGGGAAGTATATAACATTTGATGAAATTCTTCCTTCCAAACCACAATATAATGGGAAGATCATAGTCTGCTAGCAACTGACTGATGTATTTTAACAGGGGCTTGTAATTTAGGTAATATACACTCATATACACTCGTAACCGTGGTAGGTATGACCAGGTATTTTTGCAAGGATATAGCCCACGGAAAAGGTGTAAGTTGCATTATTTTAGTTACGAGGGTGTTAGAAAGCGAGATATTCAGCAATTCAGAGTTGGTGACATTCATCTTGAAATTGGAAATGTGTCCAAATTCCTCAAACAGCTGGATCAGGCAGGGCAAGCTTCCCATGGGGTAACTCAATAGGAAGAGTAAATCGTCTGCAAAAGCTAGGACTTTAAGTTTGCAGCCCCCCCCCCCCCCCCCCCCCCCCGGGTTGGATAGACCTATGATCTCAGCCATCTGGCAAACCCTCTGTAGTAATGTCTCCATCACCAAGACAAAGAGGGTCAGCAATAAAGGGCAGCCCTGGTCCCATTGCCGATAGAGAAAGGAGGAGAGATTGCTTCATTTACGAATAATGAGGCTGTTGGGCAAGAATAAAGTGAAAATATTGCCTCCACAAAGGCCGTCGGGAAATAAAATTTCAAGAGCATTGCTTTCATAAAGGGCCAGCTGACCCTATCAAAAGCCTTCTCGTCTTCTACACCGAGAAGGACTAGAGGGATTTTATTGGTTTGTGCTTCATGAATGCTGGTCAGCAGTCAACGAGTTAAGGACCCTTTGCACCTCCTCCATCTCAACCAGTGACAGTAATTTTCGCACCATGGGTAGAGTCAGTGATGGAAGACAAAGCTTGTCAAGGAACTTGTCTGTGAAATGTTTCTCTTCCTCTATCTGTTGCACAGAATCCTCCTCCCTCAGATTATAAAGAGAATGGGAAAAGTCCCTTAACAATTTAGCCATTTCTAAGGAGGTCCTGTGGGTTACACCCCTGGCAGATCTGATTGCGTGTATATGATTTTTAGCCTTTGCTTTTTTTAAGAAGAATGGACATTAGCTTGCCTCCCATGTTCCCGTGGGCATATATCTTGTGTCTGTGATGAAGGTAGGCTCTATATGACTTTAGAGACAAAAATACTCAGACCTCAAGGAAGGTAAACTATATGAATCAATTGAAGGAAACAAGGATTGTGCTTCAATTATAATAGGATATGTAGATTTTATTAAAAATTGATATAAAATATTCCACCGAGAGGAGTATACAATGACCTAAATAGACTATCACTGGTAACTAATTAATCTCACAGAATGCACTATTAAACTGGAACAGTTATAGACAAATTGCACTGAAATAGTGAAGGCAAAATATACAGATATGGACTGAAAGAGTTAAAGACCCTTGAATTGCCGGAAAGTCTCTTGGAAAACAGTCCTTTTCACTGGAGAGATGATAATGTAATATAGTAACAAGTTCCTCTTAATGGATGGCAATGAAACAATGTTTGGTGTGTTAAACTGAGGAAGTATTAAAGTTCACAGTTGCTAGTTTCACTGTATCACTGTGTCAGGACAGATAGCAGGCAGCTTGGTGGTACATTACCGGTCCTGAGAGAGGAAGACTCCCGTGAGGCTGGATGGATCTAGCACTTGGATGGTCACTGCAGGTGGGCTACCTCCGAGTCCCGGTGCTGGCAGGCGTCGGGGATGGACACTTTCAGAGGTGGCACTCGCTGGTGGAAAAGTCCTGCTGTGCAGACCAGGTCTGCAACAGACCGGTAGTAGATGCCTCTGCCTCGTGAGGGTGGCGTGTGATGTCAGTGCCAGCACCTGCAGGATGTGCTTTGATTCCACAGCTCGCTGAGGATCCACTCAAAACTAGATGTAAATTATGGACCGAGCGGCAAGATCAACATGGTCGTCTCCGGACCGGACCAGCAAGGCCACAGAGGTATGTCCAGATAAAATTTAAGTGCCAAGTACAGTCAGTGATAGTCCGCAAACTGACTAGACGCGTTTCAGGGTATATGAATAGACCCTTTCTTCAGGAAAACAGCCTCCCCTTCAGTGTCCTGAAATGTTTCAAGTACCTTCAGGGAAAGGGAGCAGTGTAGTGCAATGGAAACCCCCCTGGAGGCCAAGAATTCATTACATGAGTGATACCATCTATCAAAATGTCTCACAGGTAGCTTTGGGAGCCTACTAACCTTTGAAGTGGGTTCCTTTTAGAAGTAACACAGATGCTCCATGTTTTCTGATTACATCAAGTACATGGTGGTGCTTATTTGGGGTATTAAATTCCTGCACATTTAAGAAAGGAATGCAATGTCTGACATGAACACAGCAATGTAGCTCAGTATGTGGGAGTCAGAGTGAGTCTGAGGGGGGAAAAAAGGGGGGGTAAGGGTAAAGGAGTGAGAGGTATCAGCAAGGAGTAAAACTGGTGTTACGCCGAGCGCTCCGGGTCCCTGCTCCTCCCCGGAGCCCTCGCGGCGTCTCTCTCTCTGCAGCGCCCCGGTCAGACCCGCTGACCGGGAGCGCTGCACTGACACTGCCGGCGGGGATGCGATTCGCATAGCGGGACGCGCCCGCTCGCGAATCGCATCCCAAGTCACTCACCTGTCCCGGCCCCCGGCTGTCATGTCCTGGCGCGCGCGGCTCCGCTCCTTAGGGTGCGCGCGCGCCAGCTCTCTAAGATTTAAAGGGCCAGTGCACCAATGATTGGTGCCTGGCCCAATCAGCCTAATTAGCTTCCACCTGCTCCCTGTCCATATTACCTCACTTCCCCTTCCCTTCCTTGCCGGATCTTGTTGCCATTGTGCCAGTGAAAGCGTTTCCTTGTGTGTTCCTAGCCTGTGTTCCAGACCTCCTACCGTTGCCCCTGACTACGATCCTTGTTGCCTGCCCTGACCTTCTGCTACGTCCGACCCTGCTCTTGTCTACTCCCTTGTACCGCGCCTATCTCAGCAGTCAGAGAGGTTGAGCCGTTGCCGGTGGATACGACCTGGTTGCTACTGCCGCTGCAAGACCATCCCGCTTTGCGGCGGGCTCTGGTGAAAACCAGTAGCAACTTAGAAATGGTCCACCGACACGGTCCACGCCAATCCCTCTCTGGCACAGAGGATTCACCTCCAGCCTGCCGAATCGTGACAGTAGATCCGGCCATGGATCCCGTTGAGGTGCCGCTGCCAAGTCTCGCTGACCTATCCACGGCGGTCGCCCAGCAATCGCAGCAAATTGCCCAACAAGGACAGCAGCTGTCGCAGTTGACCGCCACGTTACAGCAACTTCTGCCATTGCTACCGCAGCAACCATCTCCTCCGCCAGCTCCTGCACCTCCTTCGCAGCAAGTGGCCGCTCCTAGCCTCCGCTTGTCCCTGCCGGACAAATTTGATGGGGACTCTAGACTCTGCCGTGGCTTCTTGTTTCAATGTTCCCTACATATGGAGATGTTGTCGGACCAATTTCCTACAGAACGGTCTAAGGTGGCGTTCGTAGTGAGTCTTCTGTCTGGAAAGGCCTTGTCTTGGGCCACACCGCTCTGGGACCGCAATGATCCTGCCACAGCCACAGTCCAGTCCTTCTTCGCTGAAGTCCGTAGTGTCTTCGAGGAACCAGCCCGAGCTTCTTCTGCCGAGACTGCCCTGCTGAACCTGGTCCAGGGTAATTCTTCAGTAGGCGAGTACGCCATCCAATTTCGTACTCTCGCTTCCGAATTATCTTGGAATAACGAGGCTCTCTGCGCGACCTTTAAAAAAGGCCTAACCAGTAACATCAAGGATGTGCTGGCCGCACGAGAGATTCCTGCCAACCTGCAAGAACTTATCCATTTGGCCACCCGCATTGACATGCGTTTTTCTGAGAGACACCAGGAGCTCCGCCAGGAAAAAGACCTTGATCTCTGGGCACCTCTCTCACAGTATCCTTTGCAATCTACCCCTGTGCCTCCCGCCGAGGAGGCTATGCAAGTGGATCGGTCTCGCCTGACCCATGAAGAGAGGACTCGCCGTAGGGATAAAAATTTATGTTTGTACTGCGCCAGTACCGAACATTTCTTGGTGGATTGCCCTATTCGTCCTCCACGTCTGGGAAACGCACGCACGCACCCAGCTCACATGGGTGTGGCGTCTCTTGGTACAAAGTCTGCTTCTCCACGTCTCACTGTGCCCGCGCGGATTTCTCCTTCTACCAACTCCTCCTTCTCAGCCGTGGCCTGCTTGGACTCTGGTGCTTCTGGAAATTTTATTCTGGACTCTTTGGTGAATAAGTTCTGCATCCCGGTGACCCATCTCGTCAAGCCGCTCTATATTTCTTCGGTCAACGGAGTGAAGTTGGACTGTACTGTGCGTTACCGCACAGAACCCCTCTTAATGTGCATAGGACCCCATCACGAAAAGATTGAATTGTTCGTCCTTCCCAACTGCACCTCTGAAGTCCTCCTCGGTCTGCCATGGCTCCAGCATCATTCTCCCACCCTTGACTGGACCACCGGGGAGATCAAGAATTGGGGCCCTGCTTGCCGCAAGAAATGCCTCACGTCTGCTCCCAGTCCCGTCAGGGGAGACCTAAGGGGGGGGTACTGTTATGCCGAGCGCTCCGGGTCCCTGCTCCTCCCCGGAGCGCTCACGGCATCTCTCTCTCTGCAGCGCCCCGGTCAGACCCGCTGACCGGGAGCGCTGCACTGACACTGCCGGCGGGGATGCGATTCGCATAGCGGGACGCGCCCGCTCGCGGATCGCATCCCAAGTCACTCACCTGTCCCGGCCCCCGGCTGTCATGTCCTGGCGCGTGCGGCTCCGCTCCTTAGGGCGCACGCGCCAGCTCTCTAAGATTTAAAGGGCCAGTGCACCAATGATTGGTGCCTGGCCCAATCAGCCTAATTAGCTTCCACCTGCTCCCTGTCCATATTACCTCACTTCCCCTGCACTTCCTTGCCGGATCTTGTTGCCATTGTGCCAGTGAAAGCGTTTCCTTGTGTGTTCCTAGCCTGTGTTCCAGACCTCCTGCCATTGCCCCTGACTACGATCCTTGCTGCCTGACCTTCTGCTACGTCCGACCCTGCTCTTGTCTACTCCCTTGTACCGCGCCTATCTCAGCAGTCAGAGAGGTTGAGCCGTTGCCGGTGGATATGACCTGGTTGCTACCGCCGCTGCAAGACCATCCCGCTTTGCGGCGGGCTCTGGTGAAAACCAGTAGCAACTTAGAACCGGTCCACGCCAATCCCTCTCTGGCACAGAGGATCCACCTCCAGCCTGCCGAATCGTGACAACTGGTTATAGGAAAGGAATGGGTATTAAAAGCAAAGGTGATATTTAGTTGACAGAATATCCCTCAATTGAAGTGTACTGTCATGGTAATATTACGAGGTTAGAAGTGGGGTTAAGGAGATTGATTGATAAATAACCTGGGTCCAAGCCTGTGAAACACGGGCCCAACACCCCGCTAGGTGGGCTAGAGTGCAGGTAGAGCATGCGGGATGGAAAGATGAAGGAGGGCAGGGGGGGAGAAGGGAGGCCCACGAGGCTTGCAGGAAGACGAAGAATTGAGGATCAAAGGAGAAGATGGGGGAGGGGGGAAGGGGGGAAGGGAAAGGGGGGTAGGAAGAGTAAAGATGCAATGAAAATGTAGGGGAAGAGGGCAGAGGGGGAGTGAAGGAGAGGGGGTTAGGGGGGAGAGGGAGGAAAAGCTTCAGGAAGGGATTGGAGAGAACATTAAAAGGAATACTGAGGCAAGGATAGAGAAAGAGAAGATAACCAGGAGAAGCATTAAAGGGAAAGAGACCCCAGATGGGAAATAGCATGAATTCAGTAGGGAAAGAGAGAATTGAAAAAGGGGGGGGGGTTTGAAAGATAAACATATCAAGGTAAGAACACTCTACTTTAGGCAGTATAGAACCTACCAACCAATAAACATAGTACATAGGAAGCAAAATATCATTACTAAAAAACATATACTGAGAACACAATTATAAAATATAACTGTAGAGCAACATGGCTATATAAAATAACTGGATCTAGCATCATCAGCAGCAGTAAACTACTAGAGACCGTGAACGTATATAGGCCACTGAAAGATGACGAAGTACGTACACACACTAGTACAAATCAGAGACTAGTAACTGATGTACAGTAGGTCAGACCAAACATCTCAAGGTAACCTGAATACAGTGCCCAGATCGGGTTTACAGCGAGAGTCCCTCAACAAGATGGCGGCTGTCCTTTAACAGGTGTCTCCTTTGGCTTGTTGAACTTCTGTCTGGATACCTGCTTTCATTCGTTCTGTCTCGGGAGCAAGGGTACCTGTGGCATATCGACAACTGGGAGCCAAGTCGGGATGTCCATAGTTGCAAAATAAAGGGCCAACCACACCGCCACCATGGTCCTCTGGTGACCGGACCGTGATCCTCCTGCCGTTAAAGTTGACGGAGAGTCCGAACGGGAAAAGCCATGCATAGGTAAAATGTCTTTCTCTTAGCTTCTCCAGCAGCCATTTAAGGAGCCTGCTCTTTGCCAAAGTGGTGGGGGAGATATCTTGGTACATTGTGATTTCAGTATCCCCAAACAGGAGCGGTCTGTGGTCTCTCGCAGCTTGCAGCATGGATGCAGTGTCGACATACGAAAGCAGTCCACATATCACATCCCTTGGAGGCTCAGAGGGTCGCCAGCATTTCAGAGTGTGCCGCCATACCGGAGCACGCTGCTTCAAGCGCCTCCGTCCTGTAGCCGATGGTGTGTACCTCTTGATTTCAGTCAAGTCAGCAAACATCGGTTTTAATGCTTCAGAGAGTGCTTTTTTCATAAAAGTCTTGAGGAAGTGCTGTGTGACTACCGCTTGAGCTGCTCCTTCCTCATCTCCGTCAGAGTCTGCAGCGTCCTCAAAAGCCTGGTGAGGGGAAGTCATAGGCACCATCTTGGGAGACCTGGCTGGAGTGCTTGCATTCTTCTTCTTGAGCAATTTAGCCATATCGGCTTGGTTCTTCCCCGGTCCCAGAGATTCAGAGGGGTCACAGTAGGTTCCGCGACCGATTTTGCTCATATTCACGATAATGAGAAGGGTGAGAGAGGTGTTGGCAGCTTGTTAGGAAGGAGAGCTGCTGGCTCACGCATCCATCTCAGCCTGCGGCTAGGCTCCGCCCCCCAGAAGCAGAAATTTTCTGATGCAGAGCCAGAAAAAGTTTCTGCTTCTGGCTGGTAGACCCCGTAGTGTTTAACAGCTGGCAGCATGACAATATTTTGTACAGCAGCATAGGCTTGCTGTGATGTCTGAACCAGATTTTCAAAAAGTTCTCTCATCTCTGTTCCCAAAAGCACAGTGGTGTCAACAATTCTTAAATGATGAATGTTTGGAACAACTAGGACTTTTCCTTGAGTTGACCCCACCCTCCCAAGTATTCAGAGGGGCCTTGGTAAAAGAGGTGACCAAGAACCCAATAGTCACTCTAGCTGTACCCCAAGGATCATGTATGCAAATGGTAGAAACTCCCAGATGGTCAACCATCACTGCAGCACCCCAGCAATGATGGGGTGTTTTTCAGCGGCTGGAACAGGGAGACTGGTCAGAGTTGGCAAAAATCTGTAAATGTCCTTCTCTTTTAGGGAGTCAGAGTATTTTTATTCTGCTTCTAAATGATAAAGCATGCATGTAGCTGGGGTCTACTAGGACATATGAACTGGGTAATGGCTTTGGCTACAGCATTTACATAGGGGTCTAGGCCAGCAATCTAAACCTTCTAAAAAGCTATTTCTGAATGTTAAGTTAGAGCATTACTAATCTATATACATATATATATATATATATATATATATATATATATATATATATATATATAATTTACTACAATAAAGCTTTATCCAAGTTAGTTAAGAATAAGATTTTGTATGTGTAATTTCCAACCTCCATGACCTTTGCTACCATTGTTGAATTTGAGAACCCAAATCTTGAAATGCAAGGAGATGCTATTGCCTTGCTATTGCCTTGCTATTGCCTACCTTATGCTAACTTAACTTGTGATTTAAAAAAAAAAAAAAAAGGAAAAAACAACTGCACGGTCAGAGGTCTAGAAACTGATAAAACAGCCAGAGTCCTTATTTGATGCACCAAAATGTGATGTCGAGCGTAGTCATCTGCTTTTATCAAGCAGGCACTTTGGTGTGAACACACGCATAGCAGAGAGTCTTCAGAGCTGGCTCACCATCTTGAACTATACTTATATGTGTATATCTAAATGCAAATGTTACAATCTTATTGCAAGTTAAAAAAAAACTCTATTCTCTGTGGAGTCACTTTTAATTGCAGTGTAAAGCATCTTATTGTACATGCATGGTAATATCCCATGTCAAAGGGCCAACAGATGAATGATCTCCCATAGTGCCTTTTATCAGATACAGAATTATAGTATCATTCAACTTTATTTTTTAATAATGGTTCAATCTAAGTGGTGCCTATTATTAATTACCTTATTAAGCTGCCTTTGAGGTAGTTAAGTTACGCTGATCTTATCACACAGAACATTGCTCTTTTTTATGGCTTTGGATTTTTTTTCTCTTACTTTTTTCAGACCTATTTTAGCTTTGCCTTCCATGTATTTATCAAACCTGTCAACTCCTCCTCTTCTCACTTAATCAGAATTCACTCTAATATTGGAACGGAACGTTTTGTAAGAAACACTTTATTTTGTTCTTCAAAGGAACTTCTACTTTGTTTGCTGCTAAAGAGTTTCTGGACTTTCTTAGTCTTAAAAAAAAAAAATTATATATATATATATATATATATATATATATATATATATATATATAAAACTCAAAGTGTGTGTATGTGTGTGTGTATGTTCCAGCATCATGTTCAAATGGCTAAAGATATTAACATGAAACTTGGCACACATGTTTCTTATATGTCAACAACAAACATAGGATAGAAGATTTAACCTTTACTCACCCCCATTTGACAGGGTTTTTGTTTAAAGTCCCATACAAGTTTATGGGAAATATTTGTTATTGCATAACTTCCAAACGGCTGGAGATATTTCGATAACACTTGGTCACATGTTATTTATATGTCCACTTAAAATATAGGATAGTTAATTTAACCCTTAAAGGGGTATTCCAGGCCAAAACTTTTTTTATATATCAACTGGCTCCAGAAAGTTAAACAGATTTGTAAATGACTTCTATTAAAAAATCTTAATCCTTCCAATAGTTATTAGCTTCTGAAGTTGAGTTGTTGTTTTCTGTCTAACTGCTCTCTGATGACTCACGTCCCGGGACGTGACATCATCATTGAGCAGTGAGACCGAAAACTTCAGAAGCTAATAACTATTGGAAGGAGTAAGATTTTTTAATAGAAGCAATTTACAAATCTGTTTAACTTTCCGGAGCCAGTTAATATATATATAAAAAAAAGGTTTTGCCTGGAATACCCCTTTAACTACCCCCTTTTGTGAGGGGCAGCGTTTTTGTTTAAAGTTCCATGCAAATAAATTGGAAATGTATGTTCACACATAACTTCCGTACGGCTGGAGATATTTTGATAATACCTGGTACACAAATTACTTATGTAAAATGTAAATATAACCCTTACCTACACCCTTATATAAAAGATGGGTTTTTTTTTCAAGTCCCATGCAAATATATGGGACTTCCAGTGCCTTACTCCACAAGCTCCGCTCTGCACCAGGAGGGTGAATGTGTCAATCGGGCTTGCAAGCCACACCCCATCTCACAAAGACATGCCCACATTTTAAGCCCCATCCCTTTTATCTACCCTTTTTGTGCATCGGTCTGGCTTGCAAATCACGCCCAGTCCCACAAAGCCACGTCCCCTTCTATTTTCAGCTTACAATATCTTCATTACAAATCAGTCCCACCTGAGGACAGGATATGAGGATGGGACATAAGGACAGGATATGAGGTCAGGATATGAGGATGGGATCTGAGGATGGGATATAAGGACGGTATATGAGGTCTGGATATGAAGACGGGATGTGAGGATGGGATATGAGGACAGGATATGAGGATGGGATATGAGGTCAGGATATGAGTTTGGGATATGAGGTCAAGATAGGAGGAAGGGGAATGAGATCAAGATAGGAGATGGCGATATGAGGACGGAATATGAGGACGGGATAGGAGGTCGGGATAGGAGGTCGAGATAGGAGATCAAGATATGAGGATGGGATATGAGGTCGGGATAGGAGGTCAAGATATGAGGTCAGGATATGAAGACGGGATATGAGGAAAAAATATGAGGTCGAGATAGTAGGACGGGATAGGAGGTCGGGATATGAGGACGATATATGAGGTCGAGATAGGAGGTCAGGATATGAGGACGGGATAGGAGGTCAGTATATGAGGTCGAGATATGATGATGGGATATGAGGTCGTGATATGGGGACGGGATATGAGGTTGAGATATGAGGACGAGATATGAGATTGGGATGTGACAACAATATGAGGATGGGATATGAAGTAAAAAATTCCTCCTTTGTTGATTTTCCTCCCCAGCAAGGATTAGGAAGGGAAAACCAGGCAAACCCAGGTACTCAGCTAGTATTAAATAGAAAAGGACCCAAGACTGATCCCTGTGGTACCCCACTAATAACAGTCACCCAATCACATATGGAGTCATACATTTATTTTTATCAAGATACTCCGAAATAGCATCCCTTGGAAAACCCTCAAACAATTTACACTACGGAGGTTAAACTATCAGGCCTATAATTCCCGGGGACACCTTTTGACCCCTTTTTAAATATTGGCACCACATTTGCCATGTGCCAGTCCTGGGGAACAGTCCCTGTTACTACAGAGTCCCTGAATATTAAAAATAAAGGTCTGTCTATTACATTACTTAATTCATTTAGAACACAGGGGTGAATGCCATCTGGACCTGGTGATTTGTCTATTTTGTAATTTTTGTAGACGGCACTGTACTTATTCCTGGGTTAGACCGGTGACCTGTCCGTCTTTCTGGGTTAGACAGGTGACCTGTATTGTAGCAAAGTAACATAGTTCATAAGGTTGAAAAAAGACCAGAGTCCATCAAGTTCAACCTATAATCCTAATGAGTCCCTACTGAGTTGATCCAGAGGAAGGCAAAAAAAAAAAAAAAAAAACATACTCGAGGTAAAAATTCCTTCCCGACTCCAGACAGGTGACCTGTACTGGGGAGTTTACCTTATCTCGCTGTATTTCACCTGGCATTTAATTTTCCTCGGTGAATACAGTGGAGAAGAATTTGTTTAATATATTAGCTTTTTCCTGATCCCCGTTTATAATTTCTTCCTCATAATTTTTTAAAGGCCCTACACTTTCATTTTGACCTTTTTGCTATTTATATAGTTAAAGAACATTTTGGAGTTAGTTTTACTCTCTTTGGCAATGAGTCTTTCTGTCTCTATTTTTGCGGCTTTTATCTGTTTTTTATTTATTTTACATTTTTCTTTATAGCTTTTTCACTGCCGTCCTGTTTTAGTAGTTTAAATGCTTTATTTTTTTCATTTATTGGCCCCTTAATGTTCTTCTTCATCCTCATTGGTTTTCTTTTATTTCTGACCCTTTTATTCCCGTAATGTATATACATCTTACAGTGAGAATTTAAGATATTTTTAAAAGTCTCCCATTTAGTGTCAGTATTCTTGTTTTTGAGGACAGTATCCCATTTTATATTGTTAAGGGCTTGAGTTGATCGAACTTTGCCTTCCTAAAGTTCATTGTTTTTGTGGCCCCCCGCAAGGTTCCCTTATTGAAGAACAAGTTATAATGTATTATATTATGATCACTATTTTCTAGGTGTCCTTCTACTTGCACATTAGTTACTCTGTCAAATCTGTTGGTTAATATTAAGTCCAGTAGGGCGCCCCCTCTGGTCGGGCCCTGCACCATTTGGGACAGATAATTGTCTTTAGCTATATTTAGAAACCTGTTTCCTATGAGATTCACAGGTCTCAGTCTCACAGTTTATATCAGGATAGTTAAAGTCCACCATTATTATATACCTCAATCTGATTTGCTGCCTTGTTTATTTGCCTCAGTAATTGATCTTCTGCCTCTTCCATTATGTTGTTTTTTTTATCTCCATATATTTCTACCCATAATGACTCCATATTATTGTTTCCTCCCATTTATCCTCCCACAGTGCAGCCTTCAGACTTGATTTCACACAAAGACAAACTCCTCCCCCTTTCAGTTTTGGCCGATCCTTCCTGAATAGACTTTAACCCTGTGTGTTGACTGCCCAGTTACAGCTATCGTCCAACTAAGTCGCTGTTATACCCACTATTGTAACACTCACGTTTCAGAAGACAGGAACCCCGGTGGATGTGGATCCTCTGGCCCTGTGTGGCAGATGACTCAGACCGTACCAGGGAGCAGAGTCTAAAGCGCCGCTGGTTTTCACCAGAGCCCGCCGCAAAGCGGGATGGACTTTCTGTGGCAGGCGGCACCAAGGTCGCTACCCCTGGCACAGCTCAACCACACAGGCAGCCAAGAAGATGCGAGGCACTGGAGGGATAAGACAGCTCATAGTCAGGATAGCAGAAGGTCAGGGCCGGCGGCACAGTAGTGTAATCAGGAACGTAACAAATGGTCAGTAGGCAGACGACAAGGAGCAAGGTCACAGAGCAAAGGATTAGATACACAGCAAGGCAATAACAGGAATGCTCTCTCTCAGGCTCAAGTCAACAAAGATCCGGCAGGGAAGTGAGGAGGGTGGAGGAATTTATCAATGAACCACAGGTGAATTACACTAATGAGCACACTGGCCCTTTAAATCATAAAGCTCCAGCGCGTGCACGCCCTAGGGGATGGGGAAATGTGTGCCGGAGCAGAGAGGCAGATGCGGGGGCAGGAGAAGCACCAGGTGAGTGAGGAACTGGGGCTCGCATGCGGGCGCGTCCCTCGATGCGAGCCCCAGCCCCGCCGGCAGCAGCAGCAGGTAACAGGACTATGTCATAATTTTCCTCAGACATCAACCACTCCAGTTCCTCTGTTTTATTGAATAGACTTCTGACATTAGTCAGCATGCAATTCAAAGGTGTATGTTTTTTCTTCCTATGAAGCCTATCCCTATTAACTATTCTAACCCCTCCCTCCGCTCCACCCCCAGGTACATTAATAAGTCCCCCCTCTCTATCTACACTATCTTCCCCCTCTACGTTGTAGGTTCTCTCCTCGCCCAGTCCCTAATTTAAACACTCCTCCACCCCTTTGCCATATTCTCCCCAAGCACAGCTGCACCCTCCCCATTGAGGTTCAGCCTGTCTATATGGAAGAGCTGGTATGTGACAGCAAAGTCAGCCCAGTTCTCCATGAACCCAAACCCCTCCTTCCTACACCAGCTTCCGAGACACTTGTTTACAAAGTAAGAGGTAGGGGGAGTGTCCTTAAAAGTGATTTCAGGGACTCCAAGGTAATATTTTCTGAAATATTACCTGTAGTACAGGTAATATTTCAGAAAATATTACCTTGGAGTCCCTGAAATCATTTTTAAGGACACTCCACCTACCTCTTACTTTGTCATTGGTGCCAATATGTACCATGACTGCTGGGTCCTCTCCAGCCCCAACCAGTAACCTGTCAACCCGATCTGCGAACTCGAGCTCCAGGAAGACAACACACTGTTCGGTGATCCCATTCTTTGTGACAGATCGCACTGTCTGTCTCCCTAATAATTGAGTTCCCCACTAGCAGCACCTGTTTTTCCTGCTCTGCACTCCTCCCTCCCTCCTTACTGGAGCAGACACGCCACTAGAGGTCACAGGTAGAGTCCTGCTGCAGTATTGCTAGCTCTGAAATAGCATCCCCCTCATCTGCCAACCTGGCAAACTTGTTGGGGTGTGCCAGATCAGGACTAGCCTCCCTGACACTTTTCCTCTACCCCATTTTCTAACTGTAACCCAGCTAGCTGCCTGACTGTCCTCCAACCCCGTCCCACTATCCTCCCCCACTTCTGCCCCAGAGAGTTCAGTGAGCAGGAGACTCCTCTCAAAGTTGTCAATGCATCTCAGTGTTGCCAGTTGCTCCTCTAGATCCAGGATCTGGGCTTCCAAATGAACAACTCACATACATCTCACACAACAATATGCACCCTCAAACTGCTGTTCAAGGATTGCATACATTGTGCAAGATGCACACTGGGCTGCCTATTCCAACATGGAGGCCATACTAGATTTGGGGATTGCAAAAATTACCAGTAAAAAAACAATCACATATTTCAATAAACTCCCTGAATTTAAAGTCCTTTAATTTTAAGTCCCTCTCACTTTTATACATACACTCACTTTATACTTCACACTCTTGTATACAGACACACAATCAGTAGCTCAGACAATCGCTTAGTATACTTTCTTTTATAGTTACCAGACACCACCTCTCTTCCACTGCCTGGAAGTGAATGCATTATGCAGTTTTGGCAGTTACTAGCAATATGACTTTCTAAGGTTATTAGAAGAAAAAAAAACACACACACACAAAAAAAGAAATTAACATAGTAGAAAAAGTACCATAAAAAAGGAGCCCCCCACGCCCTTTTTTAATAGACCATCCTCTTGGGATAGAAGGTCCCAAGCACTATATAGCCTTCCCTTCCCATTCCTTTTTAGGACAAAAGGAAGATACGCGTGACCCTTTTGACTATTGTTTACCCCTCTCATGTTTAATAGTTTTATAGTATATATGAAGAACATGTGACATAACCTTGATCAGAGGATAGGAAGATAACTTTAGAATGAACCAGGAATCTCATTCACTGGCTATGTGAGTCCTTGGATATCAAAGTGAGACTGGAGACCTATGTAGCCAAACAAGCAATTTGGGCCCATTGAATAAATTTCTCCTTTCTCAAGCTCGACCCATCTACCTTATCAAAATCAGCGGAAATGTTTATAGGGATATTAAACTTCTTACATAATATTGAAGGACTGAGGAAATCAAGTCATATTAAATTATAGAACAATGGATGCTTCTAGGTCATAGAAATTTTTCACTAAGAAAGTTCAACATAAAAGTCTAAAGTGATTGTAGCCTTCATACTATAAACCAGGGCTGTTCTGCCTATAGGCAAAATAAACAGCCGCATAGAGCACCCTCTTGATGGCCGTGCCGCTCTGCCTGCTGCAAGAAAGTTAGTAACCAGCCAGCATCTAAAGCACCCGCCAATCATCCGAACCACCCACCCAGCCAGAACCACCGTTGTGTTAGTTACAGTATGTCACCCCAGTAGTAAGCAGAGTACATGAGTAGTGGGTTTGTTACAGTGTGTCACCCCAGTAGTAAGGTGATTACATGAGGAGGAGGTTTGTTACAGTGTGTCACCCCAGTAGTAAGGTGGGGCATGTCAAAGGGTGACAAAATTAGCTTTTGCCTAGGGTGTTAAAATCTTCACACCAGTGCTGCTATAAACATAACATTTATTGGAAACTGTGAGGGAAAAACAGAAAACAGTATATAGATAGTAAACTAAAGGTTCTACAATAAAACACCCAGTGAACTACTTTTGTTAAAGCATTCCTGTCATGAAAAACTTATTACATGTCGCCCAGAAATGTCAAAGGTTGTTGACCGCACTGGGTCCCTCTGCTGAGATATGCAGCGATTGTTATAAGCAGGGGAAGTGGGCGGCATTGCACTCCACTCCCCGGGCAGCAAATCTGACCTTTTCCCTGCATTTCCTCTGTCTATGCAGAGAGATGTACGGATCTACCGGCCGGCCATGGAACAGAGCGCAATGCTGCCTGCTTCCCCAGCTAAAAACTCACTATTGCAGCCTGAAGAGAATCAAATTACTATAAAACCTCTTCCATCAGACATTTCAGAAGGAAAACCTCATATTAAGTGACATTTAGTTTAGCTAAGCCTAGCATTTATGTCTGTGTCTATATAGTGTGAAGAAAATTTGTGAACCCTCAGAAATTATTTCAGTTTCTGTATGAAAATTTTTCAAAGTGATGTAAAAGCATTATAATAAAAGTATTCTTATTTAACAAAACATACATGATATTTCCAATAGGAATTGTCTTATGAGCATATACTGGAGAGAATCAAAATCACTAAAAATTATGTGAGCCTCCAGGATATAGACTCCTGGTATTTTATTATTTGTTTATCTTAAAGAGAATCTGTCAGCTGTAGATCATACTCTGAGCTTAAGTGTCAAAGAGGCTGTATGAGCCACAGGATGTATACCTACACAATGTCTTCCAACACTGGCTCATGTACATCTATCAGTCAAGTTAGGGAAGAGTGGGGAAGGGAGAAGACTTTAATCTTGTTGTTCAATGCTGCCATCTTGACACTTGAGCTCTGAGCATGATCTGGAGCTCACTTTGTTTTAGACTATGTGATCATAGTAGCTTAAATAACCTAAAAAGAAGACCCAACATTTGTAGAGGATTACAAATGCTTGCTTGCGCCTGAACCTATGCTATAATTTCCATAATTTGCATTGATGAGGGCTATGATGTCTGAAACAGCCTAATGCAGGGAAGTTCTATAACTGGGATTATCTCATCAGAAGTAAACCTTTCAGAAAGCAACTGGTATAGCGACTAGTTGCTCATCATAGGTTCAACTGATGCTGCATTTAAACCATAAAAAGTTTTAGTGAGCTGCTCAGAGCAACTATTTCAAAATAGCTGGGAGGCTTTGTCTGGGCAGAAGTTCCTCCTGCAAACTAGCTCCAGGGCAATATAAGCCACTTGCCTTGGGAATTTGTTATGGAAGTGATGATGAACTGGAGATGAGCAAACTTTTCAAAAGTTTGGCATGCCGAACTCTGGCAAAATATCTGGTTTTGACCAAACTTGTTCTCTCCAAACTTGTAATTTATTAATAGCCCAAAAAAGTTTATACAACACTGTCTCAGAGCCCTGAAAGCTCAGTGTAACACTCTTAGGTCACCAAGAAGTTTAACTATGTACTTTTAAACATATAAGGGGAGATGTATCAAGGGATTTAGAGCAGTTTTTTTCTTACAAAAGTTGCACAAAAAAGTTGCACGTGCGCCTCAGCCTAAGCCAGGCTGTGCCATTCAGATACTTTATGGTCTCTATGGTGTCCTCATACTGATGCTACCACCTCCACGCTCATTGTGCTGCCATGGAAACTGCAAAACCTAATTAAGGTGCTGGTGGCCAGTTTCAGAAATTCCTCTGCATTAGGGTCTCTTTCAGGACTCCTGATGCTGCTGCCACCTCCAGGCTGTCTCATTTACTCACTATATGGTATCCTCATGCTTCAGCCACCTCCAGGCTGTGCCATTCAGACACTATATGGTCTCTTTATGCTGCCACAAACTCCAGGCAGTCATTCAGCCACTATATGGTCTCCTCATACTGATGCCACCTCCAGGCTCTTTCATTGTGCGGCCAGGTGACATGTGACTCCTTGTTAAATTTGGTCCTTTGTACCCACCCACCGAGGCCTTGGACACTTAAACTTGGTTTGAGTTAAAATTTCAATTTCAAAATCCTCAATTTCAATTTCAAAAACTTAAATTGAAATTAAAAAAATCTTAAATTTCAATGGTCTCCTCATGTTTCTGCCAACTCCAGGCTGTGCCATTCAAACACTATATGATCTCCTCATGCTTCAGCCAACTCCAGGTTGTGCCATTCAGCCACTATATGGTTTACTGATGCTGCTGAGCCTGGGCCTAAACATTTTTATGGTAGCACTAGCTACCATAAATCTTCAATTTAAATTTCAAAATTCATCTTTTAATCTTAGGGATTGTGAAGCCCTAGTGTCTACTCATGCTGCTGCCAGCTCCAGGCAGTGTCATTCAGCAACTATATGGTCTCCTCATGCTGCCAACACCTCCATGCTCTGTCATTTAGCCACTACATGGTCTCCCCATGCTGCCAACACCTCCACGTTGTATCATTCATCCACTGTATGGTCTCCTCATGCTGCCAACACCTCCAGGCTGTGTCAATCACCAATAATTGGTTTACTGATGCTTCAGCCATATCCAAGCTGTGTCCTTCAGCCACTATATGGTGTCCTCATGCTGCCAACACCTCCATGCTGTGTCATTTAGCCACTATATGGTCTCCTCATGCTGCCAACACCTCCACACTGTTTCATTCAGCCACTATATGATCTCCTCATACTGATGCCACCTCCAGGCTCTGTCAGTGTGCCGCTCTGCGGCAGTGATTCTAAAAGCAATGCCTGTAATCTGCATGTCATACTGAATTTCACTACCCCAGCACACTCCATATGCGTGTTAGAACAAAGCAAAGTGTTCTACACCCCTATTAAGGCTCCCTGTATTCCAGAAATAGTCATTTTTAATATAGATTCCTCACAAATAAATTCTGATTGAAACTATTTTTTTGGGAAAATTTGGCGAATCGACCAAATTGAATTTTTCAAAAGTTCGCTCATCTGTACTTATCAAGTTATCATAGAGGTTTTCAAGAAGCCCACCTGGTCATCCAATAGTATATATGAAACAATCTCTGAACCCACCTTGCAATGTTGTCTAAAACAAAACTGCAATTGGTTAATTTGTATCACATTCTGCAATGCTCCAGTCAACATAATGAAAGAAAGGAAATGGGCATTAATCTTATGGAACATCTGTTGAAAAAAAAAAAAAAAAAGATTAAACCTACAAATTGTCATTCAAATGTGTGTGACAACAAATAAAACAAAGCATATTCAACCAATTAATCACTAGTAAATGTCACTAACGGCAGTAATGGAAGGTGAAGGTTTATTATTTATTTAAACCATTCCAGGTTATATATTTAACTCTGACTTCACCGCTGGAGTCATCAACTGCCGTTGAGTTTGTGATGCCATTAAATGATCATCTTTCATTTGTCACATGCATCTTTCAAGTTTATTTGACTCTTGAGAACAAGATTAGATGATACAATTTATTACTGCCTCTAAAATGGGGCTGTCAGGAGCTGAAGTGTTATCAGTGACTTTGTGATTACTACCAAGCCCTGTGCACTAAACCACAGCAAATCTACACATAATGTACATGATCGAATGGCAAATGTGACTTAAAAGGCCAATAAACTTCTACTTTAAGTTGGTTAAATAACAAAGAGGTCATTAATAACATAAACAAAGTATATTAGATGAGGTCTGTACAACTCAGGATAACATCTGAGGTTATGGGGTTTAGAAAAAAAACGAAAAAGTAAACGTAAAGTATTTCTAAAACAAATATAAGAAAATAAAAAACTAAAATGCTACAGCTACTGCTGCTGCTACTATTATTAATAATAATAGTTATTATTATTATTATAACTATTATATTGAGAATATTTGTATTACACATTTAGTATTTTTTTACTTCCATCCAATCTTCCATTTAGTTAAAGCTGAATTTTGTATTTGCCAACTTGCAAATTAAGGTAAAAAAGCAGGTTTACAGTAATGTATATATAACATGTAAGGATCTCCATAAACATCTTTCATATTATTAGGCAGCATGTTATAGAGCAGAAGAAGCCAATAAGATTGACATATGGTTTTGTGGCTAAATATTTAGTTGAACTGGTAATTGATATATTTAGATTGCTACTCACTATGCCTTTATTAGACGACGTAGCTAGACGATGTAGCAGGTAGCTCTCTGGACACTTTTACTGTCTGCATTACAGCTTACGGGACTGTCTCTATAAGCCCTACTAAGGCTTAGATGGTGGGGCCTACTCTACAATCTAGGCCACAGTTATATGCTTAAAGGGTTATTCCAGGCTAAAACTTTTTTTTATATATCAACTGGCTCCGGAAAGTTAAACAGATTTGTAAATTACTTCTATTAAAAAAATCTTAATCCTTCCAATAGTTATTAGCTTCTGAAGTTGAGTGGTTGTTTTCTGTCTAACTGTTCTCTGATGACTCACATCCCGGGAACTGTGCAGTTCCTATGGGGATATTCTCTCATCATGCACAGCTCCCGGGACGTGACATCATCATTGAGCAGTTAGACAGAAAACTTCAGAAGCTAATAACTATTGGAAGAATTAAGATTTTTTAATAGAAGTCATTTACAAATCTGTTTAACTTTCCGGAGCCAGTTGATATATATAAAAAAAGGTTTTGCCTGGAATACCCCTTTAATTTTTCAAGCCCCTTTACAGGACTGCTGGGCAAGCAATTCCCACTGTAGCTATTCACTAGCCTACCAGGACTAGGGATTCCAACTTATCTCCAAAAGTGCACTAAACAAAAGCTGCACCAAAGTTTTCACAAACTACTGCTTACTCCCTACGGGTTACCTAGGTTTGTGCCGCAGCCCTAGCAAAATCCCATAGCTAGCTACTAACAGACCAAAACTTCACTCAGCCTACACTGCTTCAATGGCAGCTCACAGAGCACACTACAATCCACCAACTTCCACAGCTAGTCCTAAGACCTAGGATAATAGGTCTCTATTACACACTCTACTCCACAATGATGTGCCGCTGCTTGTCACACAGGTCTATTGCAACTCCTGAAATAATCGACCACACAGATGTTTCTGCAACACACCTCCGAGCCTCTAGCACACCTACTCATAATCCAGTATCCTGCCTCTTATGTGGAGAGGTAAGTCAGAACTTTCGGGTCCAAGCCCAGGACTGGTGTACATAGGCCAACAGCACTTCTTACTACCAATTTAAAGGCTATCTCTTTGTTCTCTCTCCTTTGCATCAAGAGCCCTTCCTCTTTATGACTGCCAGAGTCTTCCCTTTTAGTTTGGTAGCACAGTGCACTAGCCTCACACACATACATCCCACTGCCAGCATTAATTCTTTTCAGGGCCTATACCTATACCTGTATCCTCCTTGGAGCAGTCTGGGAGGCTCTCATCCCCGTTGCCAACTACTGCAATCCAACATGGCAGTGCTGCTGGGTTTCACGCCCTCCTCCTTGCAGCAACTTTAATAAAACAGATGAAAAAAAATTATATATATATATATATATATATATATATATATATATATATCTGTGTGTATACAGTGCAAATTATCTGTACAATTCAGCATGCCTTAAACACTAGAAATTCACAGAAGCTCATTGAATCATTTGCTCATTTCTAGCATGCTATGTGCTTTGCTTTGAATAAGTCAAATGACTCATCTTCCATTAAGTTTCGTATTGATCAGGACGGTGGATTTTGGTCTTTTTCCATTATTGTCTGTGAACAGAACAATAATAAGTAAGACCTCCCTCCCCCGATCCCCCACTAATCTCAATTAGTACTATGTTTTCTGTTATCTTTAACTTTTTTCTATTTTCTCTGTGTTTTCGAGGCAGAAAATCTATCAGGCTGCAGAGAGAAAAGGTGCTTACTGCAACAAAACCCAATCTCAAGGGCTTGGTCATTTCCATATTTACTATCAGAAATGCTTTGAACAAACACAAATCACCTGTTCTCTAGAGATAAAAAGACTTTAAATAGTCTGATACCATGGCTTGTGGTTATTCCTGAAAGTAAAATGAATCCTGACACCTCTTCTATCTTGCAGTCATAGGGATCTACCATCTCAAGATAGAACTTGCTTATACAGGATTTTGTGTATTACATTTGTTTTACCTACCGTACCCTGCTCTTAATGGGGGGTGTATAAGATTAGAAAAAGATTACTGCTTTCACCCAGAAACAACGCTCTCTTGTTCAAATGCTGTTTCTGGAAGGAAACACACATGTTTTTAAAATCTCATGCAACCTTTTGAATAAAAATTTTTATTTGCTTGTTAAAGGGAACTTTTCATATTTACAATGCAGTCCGGTCTAGAGACATCATGTTTGCTGAGCAAATTGATATATAGTTTGATTGGTACAGGGGAGTTGTCCCGGGGACAAAATCCTTAGGTGATTGTCAAATTGTTGTGCCATAGAATTTAAAGTAAGTATGCATACAATGTATGTATTACAATCAGTACAATAAACAGGGAGTCCAGCGGTAAACAGGAGTCCCTGTTCTTGCACATACATTCAGTGGCCAGCTACACCAATATTACTACAGAATGAACTCCTGTCCTATCCGGACTCCATGCTCCCTGACACTATAGCGGCGTGGAACTTCCGCTGTGGGCGACGCACAATGACATCATTTGATTATTCACAGTCTAAAGGAAAAGACCTGTTAGGGGGGAACTAATGGGAGAAATTATCTATCTACTGAGGGCATTCTGGGGTGGTGGTGGAATTATCTACTTACTGTGAGCATTCTGGGGGAAAGAATTACCTGCTGATACCGTTAAGCATTCTTACATACCTACTGGGGCGTTATGAGGGTGAAAATTATCTACCTAATGGGGGCATTCTTAGATGGGGGTTACCTACCTTCTGGTAGAATTCAGGGGAGAGGGGTTAACCTACCTGCTGGGGGTATCTGCCTAATGGGGGAAGGGGGATTACCTCGCTATTGAGGAAATCTACCTAATAAGGAATTATTTGCCTACCTGCCCCAACTCAATCACCATAATCTTCCCCTCAATCCACATACCTTCTCACTCAATTATGCAGGGCCCCAAGGGAGCCGTTATTTAGGAAACTATAAATGGAGAAAAGGTAGAGAAACTGCTAGAAAAATGCAGTCTAAAAATGTTTTTTACTGGAAGATTCTGCTGAGACAAGTCAAAGTTTAAAGAAATCATCATGGAGGTCTGGGCCAGATAGAGAAGACAAGAAAGAGAATAACTTTTAGTACACACTACCTGTGAGTCACTGGAGTCACCTGTACTATAATAATTTATACAATCTGCAGAGCATATATATAGAGCAGGAATCACCAATATATGGGCACTGTATGGGAGGAATATTGGTCTGTGCATTCTGTGTTTTATTAATATCAGTATGGTGGTATAATCCAGTCAAAATGTGGTGAAAATAGTCGTGTCCATAGTGTAGTGGTATTATTTGTCCCTTGTATAGTGATATCTTTCTGATATTGGGTTGTGTATAGCAGTTTTTATTTAATAAGGGTTTGATGGTATTATTTAGTGATTGCAGTAGTATTATGTGGTCCTGGTGTGGAGGTATATTTATTTTCAAACCCACTCACTGAGAAAATTATGTGTATATCCTTGGTGTGAGTGGTGATGCATTCACTGTATTCATAGCTACGCTTACATTGATGGACCATCTGGGGGAAGAGTTGAGATAGCGCGCTATATGCCTGCATTGTATACACAACCGATGTAGAATTAACACCACCATAAGAAACCATAACATTGTAAATATTTGGGTTAAATTACATGCAAAAGTACAATGGTTGCTGCTTTTTTGAAAGGATAAGGGCCCAACCGTTGTGTTTTGTTGATATGCAGAATTGTTGGCCAATGGCCATAAATGATTGTGCCAAGGTTTACTTTAGAGTCTTTCCCTTCTTTGTCAGTGATGTGATATACTTAAAGATACCTTGTAATGAATTTTTACACAATTACAAAATGCATTTTAAAGATTATGGTTGACACATCCTGCTGAGTTTAATTCTTTCCACGCTCATCCCCCCTGAGACCACAATCTTATTTATAACAACAGAGGAGGTTTGCAAAGGTCTAAGCAGAATTAGTTTATGAACCACTTGGGAGGTTTTACTGAAGGGGATAAACAGAAAATAATAAGCATAAAATGCTATCATAAATCAAGAGAACCATGTGTAATCTGGGAAATATTACACTTTAAAGTCAAGTAGATCGCCAGTAAAAATGATGAAAGTATTATTAAATCTTTCTGACTAAACTTTTCATGCTGAGGTTTAATGGAATGGAGGAATTGGTGTCAGCCAGTATGCTATATCTGTGCAGCATTATTATTAAACTGTAGGACAATTACTTGCACACATGCAGTATACCACATTAGCGTGACATGAATGATATGAATGTTCTTGGGATACGTTCAGAACTGTGTTTTGCTTTCCATTTCATTACACCAATGTCATCAATTTCCGGGAAAGTGGCTATACTGCCTACAAACAGTATGCAGGGGCCTGATACAAAGAGTAGTTTAGTTTCCACTTCCTCTCCAGTTAAATATAAATAAGATTTTTTTTTAAATAAATAAATTAATTTAATTATATAATTTAATGGGGTGACCTCCATCAATACAATTACTTTCTACAGTGGGGATCAAAAGTTTGGGCACCCCAGGTAAAAATTTGTATTAATGTGCATAAAGAAGCCAAAGAAAGATAGACAAATCTCCAAAATGCATCAAATTACAGATTAGACATTCTTATAATATGTCAACAAAAGTTCGATTTTATTTTCATCATTTACACTTTCAAAATAACAGAAAACAAAAAAATGGCGTCTGCAAAAGTTTGTGCACCCTGCAGAATTTATAGCATGCACTGCCCCCTTTGCAAAGCTGATACCTGCCAGTGTCATGGATTGTTCTCAATCATCATCTGGGAAGACCAGGTGATGTCAATCTCAAAGGTTTTAAATGCCCAGACTCATCTGACCTTGCCCCAACAATCAGCACAATGGGTTCTTCTAAACAGTTGTCTAGAAATCTGAAACTGAACATAGTTGACACTCACAAAGCTGGAGAAGGCTACAAGAAGATAGCAAAACGTTTTCAGATGTCTATATCCTCTGTTCGGAATGTAATTAAGAAATGGCAGTCATCAGGAACAGTGGAAGTTAAAGCAAGATCTGGAAGACCAAGAAAAATATCAGACAGAACAGCTCGCAGGATTGTGAGAAAAACTATTCAAAACCCTCGTTTGACTGCACAATCCCTCCAGAAAGATCTGGCAGACACTGGATTTGTGGTACACTATTCCACTATAAAGAGATACTTGTATATATATGGTCTTCATGGAAGAGTCATCAGAAGAAAACCTCTTCTATGTCCTCACCACAAAAATTAGCGTTTGAACTTTGCAAATGAACATATAGACAAGCCTGATGCATTTTGGAAACAAGTCCTGTTGACCGATGAGGTTAAAATTGAACTTTTTGGCCGGAATGAGCAAAGGTACATTTGGAGAAGAAGGGGAACAGAATTTAATGAAAGGAACCTCTGTCCAACTGTTAAGCATATGGGTGGATAAATCATGCTTTGGGGTTGTATTGCAGCCAGTGGCACAGGGAACATGTCACGAGTAGAAGCAAAAATTGATTCAATAAAATTTCAGCAAATTTTGGATGCTAACTTGATGCCATCTGTGAAAAAGCTCAAGTTAAAGAGAAGATGGCTTCTACAAATGGATAATGATCCTAAACACACCTCGAAATCCACGGGGGGATTACATCAAGAGGCATAAACTGAAGGTTTTGCCATGGCCTTCACAATATCCTGACTTCAACATAATTTAAAATCTATGAATAGACCTTAAAAGAGCAGTGCGTGACAGACAGCCCAGAAATCTCAAAGAACTGGAAGACTTTTGTAAGGAAGAATGGGCAAAGATACCTCAAACAAGAATTGAAAGACTCTTGGCTGGCTACAAAAAGCATTTACAAGCTGTGATATTTTCCAAAGGGGGAAGTACAAGGAATTAACTCTGCAGGGTGCCCACACTTTTGCAGATGCCATTGTTTTGTTTTCTGTTATTTTGAAATTGTAAACTATGGAAATAAAATCTAACTTTTGTTGCCATGTTATAAGAATCTCTAATCTGTAATTTGATGCCTTTTGGGGATTTTTTCATCTTTCCTTGGCTTCTTTATGCACATTAATACATTTTTTTTACCTAGGGTGCCCAAACTTTTGATCCCCACTGTATATGTCATATTGACATTATAGATCAGGGGTCCTTAATTGGGACATCTCTCTATAAAAGGCAGAGAGAAACATCATATCCAACTCTGATGAATCCAGACTGTTCATGACTTACAGTGAAAACTCTCCAAAAGACCACCATTTCGAAAAGAACACTCTGCTATCTAGATCAGATTTCTAATAGGTTTCAGTTCCATTAAAGGGGTATTCCAGGATTTTTTTTTACTATGTTACAGGGGCTGTAAAGTTAGTGTAGTTCATAATATAGTGTCTGTACCTGTATTTTATGGTGGTCTCGCAATTCTTCTGTTATTTTTGCCCGGGTGTTTATTTTTAACAGCATGCAAAATGAGTGTCGCCTCAGGTTTTCTCAGGTTGCAGTGTGGCCCGAGACCTTACATTACTAGTCAGTTGTTCCAAGGAGCCTGCCTGCTATACTGCAAGAAAGTATATATCCGGCACTCAAGGTGTAAGGATAAATGAAGCTTGCTTTATTGAAGTCTTGACATAAGAATCACATTACAGATAGGATTGTCTAGATAATCTTTTCTGTTATGCGATTCTTATGTCAAGACTTCAATAAAGCAACCTTCATTTATCCTTACACCTTGAGTGCCGGACATATCCTTTCTTGCATTCCTGTTGAGAAACCGAGGGCGGGACCGGCGGGTCCGTAACACAGGTGTGTTGGAGGAAATAGCAAGGGTGAGCAGACATACACAGTATCTACTATCTGCTATAATGAGTGGAGCAACCGCTGGGTGGAAAGGAGATCCTTCTGCAGCGGACTGTAGTTTTGCAACAGCTGGAGGCACCCTGTTTAGAAAACACCGGTCTATTGCATGGAATGAAGCACAGATGTGTTTCAATGGGTGGGGTGGCTTGTGTAGGAGGGAGAAAAGTGACCTCACACTTACAAACATGGAATCATGGGACTTGTAGTTGGAGGTAGAGAACTTCAAGAGGAAATAGACATTTCACAAAAAGCTAGCCACAGAGTTATGGTAATCTCACAACATAGCCATTTAGCCACAAAACAAGCACAGATCCTTCCTAATCATGACCTTGAATATTTTGCAGGTAAGTGCTAAAATCACCAAATGGCAGATAACCCCTTTTACATACTATGCATAGAGCTATCATGGATACATTCTGGATGGTCATCTCAAAATGGTTTCACTGCCCATGGTTGGCTGTTCATATAGTAAACTGATGAACTTTGTAATCTTTCCCCTTAGGTTCTCTGAATTGACTTATTAACTTTTATCCACAGCCACAAATATCAAGGAGGCATAGCTGAGCAATTTATGTGCCACATTGTGGCTAGTCTCTTCCTCTCCAACTTCATTGAAGTTTTGGGTTCAACTTCCAGCACCAAGACCACATGCTGTTCTGGAAATCGAGTTTGAAGGGGAGAGTGAGGAGGCAGGCAAAGCTATGGTACTTTAAGTGGGGCTGAGGATGAAGGTTAATTTTTTAAGGAATCTGATACCAATGTTCTGTATATTTAAATTACATTTCCTAACATCTGTCCAATACTGCCTGTTACTCATTAGGGGAAAATGAACTGACATATTCTCTTAATGTTTTAATTATAGTTGAGCGAACTTTTCAAATGTCAACTCGGAGGGTTTGCCAAGTTTTCCGAAAAAGTTCTGTTTGCAGCGAACAGGTTCTTCGAGAAACGGCAATGAAATAAGCCTCAAAAAACGTGTATGACACTGCCTAAGAGCGCTAAAGTTCTTTATAACACTGCCAGGGTCACCTACGAATGTATTCAAGTAGTTTAAAAATGGTTTTAAGGCTAAATTAATGTCAAAGCTACGGCAATGGTAACCCATGGTAACTAACAGCTTGTTTAACCCCTTAACGACAATTGACGTAAATGTACATCATGGTGCTGTGGTACTTCTACATTTATGTTCTGTCATGACCGAGAGCACCGGACCGGTGCTCACGTCATGCACGGCAGGTTCCGGCTGCTATCAGCAGTCAGGGACCCGCCGGTAATGGTGGACATCCGCAATCACGTGGATGTCCGCAAATAACCACTTAGATGCCATGATCAATACAGATCACGGCATCTTCGGCATTGCGGTACTTTGAATGGATGATCAGATAGCCCGCAGCGCTGCCACGGGGATCCGATCATCCAGCATGGCGGCCGAAGGTCCCCTCACTGCCTCTGACCGTCTCCAGGGGTCTTCTGATCTGGTCTGAGATCGAGCAGACCAGAGCAGAAGATGACCGATAACACTGATCAGTGCTATGCCCTATGCATAGCACTGAACATTATTAGCAATCAAATGCTTGCTATAAATAGTCCCCTATGGAGACTATTAAAGTGTAAAAAAAAGTAAAAAAAATAATTTTGGGAAAAATCCCCATTTTACTCCCCAAAAAAGTGTAAAAAAAATAATTAATAAACATATTTGGTATGGCCGCATGCGTAAAACTATCAAAATATCAAAATATATTGTTAATGATCCCGTACCGTGACCTCATTTTATTCCCCCCCCCCAAAAAAAAAAAAATGAATAAAAAGTAAAACCTAAACAAATGTGGTACCAATAAAAACTAAAGGTCACAGCACAAAAAAATTAGCCCTCAAACCGTCACATACACGGAAAAAAAAGAAAGTTATATGCAGTCAAAAAAGGACAATTTCAAACATACTAATTTTGTTAAAATATAGATTTTTTAAAAGCGGTACAATTATAGAAAAGCATATAACATGGGTATCATTTTAATTGTACTGACCCACAGAATAAAGAAAACATGTAATTTTTACAGTAAAGTGTAGAGTGTGAAAACAAAGCCTTCCGAAATATGCTAAATTGCAGTTTTCTTTTCAATTTTCCCACATAAATAATATTTTTTTGGTTGCGCTGTACATGGTAAAATAAGTGATGTCATTACAAAGTAAAATTAATGACGCAAAAAACAAGCCATCATATGGGTCTTTGGATGGAAATATAAAAGTGTAATGATTTTTAGAAGGCGAGGAGGAAAAAACGAAAATGCAAAAATAAAATTGGCCTGGTCCTTAAAGGGGTACTCTGGTGGTCAGCGTGTTTTTCTGTTTTTGACTTACCCTTTTTATTTTGTTTCCTTTCTCTTCTTGGTGTTTTGGCTACTCTATTTCCATTCTATGTCATCTTTTTATCCTCCACTTTGTTTTCCTATCCTTGCTTCTATTTCCATTTTCTTGCTGGTTTGGGGTTGGTTGCTGCTGGTTTGGTTTGTGGCATCTTCTTTGTTTGTTTTTTTTCCAACCTGCTGTTTTCCCTCCGCTTTTTTTCCCTTGGGTTACACCTTGTGACGCCCATCTTTTTTGTCTGCTCCAACTCACATGGCTAATTGTGATGTCCCACCCCCCTCCCCCAATGAATTATCAGCCACAGCGCTGTCCTGTCCTCACATCGGGGAACTAATCATATATTACCGCAGGCGCTGCTCTCCTCCTCCTCCTGTGAGCCTTTGGCGCTGGAAATGAATGAGTTGTCATCCACCGGCGCCGGAAACAATTGAGTTGTCAACGGCCAGTGCTGGAAATGAATGAGCTGTCAGCCCTCGGCGCTGGAAATGAATGAGTTGTCAGCTGCCGGCGCTGGAAATTAATGAGTTGTCAGCTGCCGACGCTGGAAATGAATGAGTTGTCAGCTGCCGACGCTGGAAATGAATGAGTTGCGAGCCGCCAGCGCTGGGCTTCTGTTCTTAGAACGGGAGTGTCAGGATCTGGATGGGTATGCTGTGAGGATACTGATGGTGGATCCTCTGTGTCAGTGGGGTGATGACGTGGGCCGTACCAGGGGAACAGAGTCTAAGGGGTTACTGGTTTTCACCAGAGCCTGCCGCAAAGCGGGATGGACTTGCAGAGGCAGGTAACCACCAGGTCGTTCCACCCAATAGCGACTCAACCCCAACCGACGGCTGAGACAGGCACGGTACAAGGGATTAGGCAAGAGCAAGGTCGGACGTAGCAGAAGGTCAGGGCAGGTGGCAAGGTTCGTAGTCAAGGGCAATGGCAGAAGGTCTGGTAACACTGGTGAGGGCATACACAAAAAATGCTTTCACTAGGCACTGAGGCAACAAGCTCCGGCAAGGACACGAAGGGGAAGTGGGTTTAAATAAGCCTGGAGCAGATGGAATCTAATTACACTGATTGGGCCAGGCACCAATTAGTGGTGCACTGGCCCTTTAAATCTTAGAAAGCCGGCGCACGCGCGCCCTAGAGAGTGGAGCCGCACGCGCCAGGATGTGACAGCCAGGGAATGGGACAGGTGAGTAGATTGGGATGCAACCCGCGAGCGGGCATGTCCCGCTACGTGGATCGCATCCCCGCCGGCAGTGACAGTGCAGCGCTCCCAGTCAGCGGGTCTGACCGGGGCGCTGCAGAGAGGAGAACGCCGCGAGCATAAGGGGAGGAGCAGGGACCCGGAGCGCTCGGCGTAACAGTAACCCCCCCCCCCTTAGGTCTCCCCCTCTTTTTACCTGCTTGTCCCTTCATACGAGACGAGGCCAGTGGGAGCGACTCTTGAGTCTCCTTCCAGATAACGGAGAAGTCTTGGGTTACTTCATCTATGGCAGGAACTCCAGAAGAAGTGGGAATGGGGAGGGGGGGCAGAGGGTGAAGCTTGCCAAGGGGCAGAGTGGTACCAGGAAGGAGGCTATGAGGAGGTAAGATCTCTGCTTGCTTTTTGCAGAAAATATCAGAAAAGTCCTGGTAAGCCTTGGGAGGGACCGGTAAGGGTGGCACCTTGGGAGTTAGACAAGTGGGAGCAGATGTGAGGCATCGTTTGTGACAAGAAGAACCCCAATTTTTGATCTCCCCGGTGGTCCAGTCAAGGGTAGGAGAATGACGTTGGAGCCATGGCAGACCGAGGAGGACTTCAGAGGTGCAGTTGGGCAGAACAAGAAATGACATTTTTTCGTGATACAGTCCAATGCTCATAAGCAGGGGTTCTGTGCGGTAACGCACAGTGCAGTCCAATTTTTCTCCGTCGACAGAAGAAATGTAGAGCGGCTTGACGAGAAGGGTTACTGGGATACTGAACCTATTAACGAAAGAGGCCAAAATAAAGTTTCCTGCAGAACCGGAGTCCAAGAAGGCCACAGCGGAGAAGGAGAAGTTAACAGAAGGAGAAATCCGCACAGGTACAGTCAGACGTGGAGGGGCAGAATTTATGCCAAGAGACGCCACTCCCACGTGAACAGGGTGCGTGCGTGCGTTTCCCAGACGTGGAGGACGAATAGGGCAGTCCACTAGGAAATGTTCGGTACTAGTGCAGTACAGGCACAAATTTTCATCTCTGCGACGAGACCTCTCTTCTTGGGTCAGGCGAGACCGATCCACTTGCATAGCCTCCTCGGCGGGAGGCATAGGAGTAGATTGCAGAGGATTCTGGGAGAGAGGTACCCAGAGATCAAGGTCCTTTTCCTTGCGGAGCTCCTGGCGTCTTTCAGAAAAATGCATATCAATGCGGGTGGCCAACTGGATAAGTTCAGATAGGGTGGAAGGAATTCTTCGTGCGGCCAGCACATCTTTGATGTGACTGGATAAGCCTTTCTTGAAGGTCGCGCAGAGGGCCTCATTGTTCCAGGATAGCTCAGAGGCGAGGGTACGAAACTGGATGGCGTATTCGCCTACGGAAGTACTCCCTTGGACTAGGTTCAGCAAAGCAGTCTCGGCTGAGGAGGCCGGGGCTGGCTCCTCAAAGACACTACGAACTTCAGCGAAGAAGGACTGGATTGTAGCAGTGGCAGGATCGTTGCGGTCCCAGAGCGGTGTGGCCCATGCCAAGGCCTTTCCAGACAGGAGACATACCACGAAAGCCACCTTAGACCGTTCAGTGGGGAATTGGTCCGACATCATCCCCAAGTGCAAAGAACACTGGGACAGGAACCCACGGCACAATTTAGAGTTCCCATCGAACTTGTCAGGTAGGGACAATCGGAGTCTGGAAGTGGGAACTTGCTGCGGAGGAGAAGCAGGAGCTGGCGGAGGAGATGGTTGCTGCTGTAGAGGCAGAAGCTGCTGTAGCATGGCAGACAACTGCGACAGCTGTTGTCCTTGTTGGGCGACCACGGTGGCACCTCAGCGCGATCCATGGCCGGATCTACTGTCATGGTCCGGATGGGTATACTGTGAGGATACTGGTGGTGGAACCTCTGTGTCAGTGGGGTGATGACGTGGGCCGTACCAGGGGAAAGGAGTCTAAGGGGTTACTGGTTACTGGTTTCACCAGAGCCCGCCGCAAAGCGGGATGGACTTGCAGCGGCAGGTAACCCCCAGGTCGTTCCATCCGATAGCGACTCAACCCCAAATGACGGCTGAGACAGGCGCGGTACAAGGGATTAGGCAAGAGCAAGGTAGTAGAAGAAGGTCAGGGCAGGCGGCAAGGTTCGTAGTCAAGGGCAACGGCAGACGGTCTGGTAACACTGGTGAGGGCATACACAAAAACTCTTTCACTAGGCACTGAAGCAAAAAGATCCGGCAAGGACAGGAAGGGGAAGTGGGTTTAAATAAGCCTGGAACAGATGTAAGCTAATTACACTGATTGGGCCAGGCACCAATTAGTGGTGCACTTGCCCTTTAAATCTTAGAGAGCCGGCATGCGCGCGCCCTAGAGAGCGGAGCCGCGCGCGCCCTAGAGAGCGGAGCCGCGCGCGCCCTAGAGAGAGCGGAGCCATGCGCGCCAGGATGTGACAGCCAGGGAACGGGACAGGTGAGTAGATTGGGATGCGACCCGCGAGCGGGCGCGTCCCGCTACGCGGATCGCATATCCGCCGGCAGTGACAGTGCAGCCACGAGCGCTCCGGGGAGGAGCAGGGACCCGGAGCGCTCGGTGTAACAGGGAGCTGTACCTCCCCCTGCAAGCCAGTGAGCCGCAGACAGAACATGGCTGACACAGTGGACGACAGTAAGAGATACAACGCAGAATGTGCAGGGCCAGCATTAGGGCGGTGCAAACCAGGCAATTGCCTAGGGCCCCCCATCCCCCAGGGGGCCCCTGCCGGCTGCTCAGCATAGGCGTGCACACGGGGTGCTAATCAAGCCCATGGGGGGATCCGCGGCTGCCACTGAGCAGCCCGCAGGGGGCCCCCATCACATTCTGGACATCCCTGTGTCCCAAAAGATCTTTTCAGGACACAAGGATGTCTCGGTTACCTTTCTGCGGTGGCCCCCGCGTTAACTTTAAAAACGCAGGGGCTGCCGGAAGGTTATGCACGCAGGGACGTCACTGACGTCCCGTGCGTGCGCCCATAGCGACGGATGAGTGGAGCATCGATGAGGAGGACGTGCGCCGGCTGGCATGGTAAGTCACCAGCTGGCAGCATGTCATCTTCGGTGTTCCGAGGGGTGGTGATCGGAACACTGAAGTGGGGCAGTACACCGACATACAGCCTCCAGCCATACACTGTATATGGCTGAAGGATGTATGTCTGTGGGGGAACTATATTGCACCTAATGTGGGGAGCTGTGGTGCAGTATAGCTCCCCACATTATGTGCAGTATAGTCTCCCACATTAGGTGCAGTATAGTTCCCCACATTAGGTGCAGTCACCTAATGTGGGGAGCTATATTGCACCTAATGTGGGGGACTATACTGCACCTAATGTGGGGGGAACTATACTGCGTATAATGTGGGGGAACTATACTGCACCTAATGTGGGGGAACTATATTGCACCTAATGTGGGGGAACTATACTGCGCCTAATCTGGGGAGCTATACTGCACCTAATGTGGAGAATTATACTGCAACTAATGTGGGGGAACTATACTGCACCTAATGTGGGGTAACTATACTGCACCTAATGTGTGGAGCTATACTGCACCTAATGTGGGGGAACTATACTGCACCTAATGTGGGGAGCTATACTGCACCTAATGTGGAGAACTATACTGCACCTAATGTGGGGGGAACTGTACTGCACCCAATGTGGGGGAACTATACTGCACCTAATGTGGGGGAACTATACTGCACCTAATGTGGGGAGCTATACTGCACCTAATGTGGGGAGCTATACTGCACCTAATGTGGGGAGCTATACTGCACCTAATGTGGAGAACTATACTGCACCTAATGTGGGGGGAACTGTACTGCACCCAATGTGGGGGAACTATACTGCGTATAATGTGGGGGAACTATACTGCACCTAATGTGGGGGAACTATATTGCACCTAATGTGGGGGAACTATACTGCGCCTAATGTGGGGAGCTATACTGCACCTAATGTGGAGAATTATACTGCAACTAATGTGGGGGAACTATACTGCACCTAATGTGGGGTAACTATACTGCACCTAATGTGTGGAGCTATACTGCACCTAATGTGGAGAACTATACTGCACCTAATGTGGGGGGAACTGTACTGCACCCAATGTGGGGGAACTATACTGCACCTAATGTGGGGGAACTATACTGCACCTAATGTGGGGGAACTATATTGCACCTAATGTGGGGGAACTATACTGCGCCTAATCTGGGGAGCTATACTGCACCTAATGTGGAGAATTATACTGCAACTAATGTGGGGGAACTATACTGCACCTAATGTGGGGTAACTATACTGCACCTAATGTGTGGAGCTATACTGCACCTAATGTGGGGGAACTATACTGCACCTAATGTGGGGAGCTATACTGCACCTAATGTGGAGAACTATACTGCACCTAATGTGGGGGGAACTGTACTGCACCCAATGTGGGGGAACTATACTGCACCTAATGTGGGGGAACTATACTGCACCTAATGTGGGGAGCTATACTGCACCTAATGTGGGGAGCTATACTGCACCTAATGTGGGGAGCTATACTGCACCTAATGTGGAGAACTATACTGCACCTAATGTGGGGGGAACTGTACTGCACCCAATGTGGGGGAACTATACTGCGTATAATGTGGGGGAACTATACTGCACCTAATGTGGGGGAACTATATTGCACCTAATGTGGGGGAACTATACTGCGCCTAATGTGGGGAGCTATACTGCACCTAATGTGGAGAATTATACTGCAACTAATGTGGGGGAACTATACTGCACCTAATGTGGGGTAACTATACTGCACCTAATGTGTGGAGCTATACTGCACCTAATGTGGAGAACTATACTGCACCTAATGTGGGGGGAACTGTACTGCACCCAATGTGGGGGAACTATACTGCACCTAATGTGGGGGAACTATACTGCACCTAATGTGGGGAGCTATACTGCACCTAATGTGGGGAGCTATACTGCACCTAATGTGGGGAGCTATACTGCACCTAATGTGGAGAACTATACTGCACCTAATGTGGGGGGAACTGTACTGCACCCAATGTGGGGGAACTATACTGCGTATAATGTGGGGGAACTATACTGCACCTAATGTGGGGGAACTATATTGCACCTAATGTGGGGGAACTATACTGCGCCTAATGTGGGGAGCTATACTGCACCTAATGTGGAGAATTATACTGCAACTAATGTGGGGGAACTATACTGCACCTAATGTGGGGTAACTATACTGCACCTAATGTGTGGAGCTATACTGCACCTAATGTGGGGGAACTATACTACACCTAATGTGGGCAGCTATACTGCACCTAATGTGGAGAACTATACTGCACCTAATGTGGGGGAACTGTACTGCACCTATTGTGGGGAAGCTGTACTGCACCTAATGTGGGGGAACTGTACTGCACCTAATGTGGGGGGAACTGTACTGCCAACCTAATGTGGGGGAACTATACTGCCAACCTAATGTGGGGGAACTACAACCTAATGTGGGGAAACTATACTGCCTACCTAATGTGGGGGAACTATACTGTCTCCCTAATGTGGGGGAACTATACTGTCAATCTAATGTGGGGGAACTATACAAAAATATAAAATTATACTATTCTGATCCCTATAACTCTTTTATTTTTCTGTATATGGGGATGTATAAGGGTAATTTTTTGCGCTGTGATTTGTAGTTTTTATCGGTACTATTTTTGTTTTAATGGGACTTTTCAATTGCTTTTTAGATATTTTTTTATGGTATTTGAAGTGACCAAAAATGTGCCAATCTGGTTAGTGCACTATTGTGACTTTTGGGGCCCCTCTTTTGATTTTGCCTAGGGCCACGCTAAGCCTAAAACTGGCCCTGCCTGTGTGTGACGGTTTTCTCACAGTTCTTTTGTGATTTTCCCCCCAATATTTATTTTTATCAGCATACAAAATGACTGTTGTCTCAGATTTTTCCCAGCTTGCAATGCGGCTGAGACCTGACTCACTAGTCATCTGATGAGAGGGAGCCTGTCTGCTTCAATGGGTGGAGAGAGATCAATCTGCAACTAATGCAACAGCTGTAGGCACCCTGATTGAAAACCACAGGTCTTTGAATGGATGCAGATCATTTATGTTTCAAAGGGTGGGGTGGCTGATGTGTGGGACACGTTAACACTAACATTAAGGTACATAAAGTATCCCTGTTTGTTGGCAGATGTCTGCCGATGTTAAAATGCACACGTAGGTATTGTATGCACACGTCTTTTTTTTTTTTTTTTTTTGAGGGGGGGGGGGGGGGTTAAGGGTTGTTTTCCTTTATGGGAGTTGCAACAGGATTGGTATCTCAGAATGGTGAAAAAGAAATAGCCTTTATATGAAGAGCCATAACAAGTTAGAAGCAGCAGCAATGGTGGTGGACTGCTGGTAGTTGTAATAGCCATTGGAAAGAAGGGGGTGGTGGACTAGTGCTATTAGTAGCCAGCAGAAAGCAGGTAGTGGTGGACTTGGGATACTTTTAATCAGACTTCATAATGCCTCTCAATTTGCTTACGTAGAGCCATAATGCCTAAACTCGGACCCTGGCTATGTCATACCTTCATTTTACAAAGATGGCATTGTTCCTGATTGCTGCATCTGGTAAAATAGAAAATAATTTTTACATAGAAGGATACCATAAAGAGCTAGATACACCACCACCCGACTGTGCCCCTCCTGTGGAAGGCTTGCTTACATCCTTATCATCAAACTCCTTCTCATCATCTCCACCACAACTCACAGTATAAACATCTAATGTCTGATCAAAGGCTCCTTGCCTTCCCTCAGCATATCCACCATAATGCCTGACAATTTCACACCCACACCTACCACCACCAGTCCCACTAGCCAAAGGTTCTACCTCCAACACCTCTGCAACACACTCCAAAGGCAGACTGTGACACAACTCCTCATAGCTAATGCTATTCTTTTGCTTAACAGTAGGGAGAGAAACAAAGACATAGACGATTGAACAGAACGTCTAGGATGGACATTTTCACAGCACCATTTAACTGTAGACAATGAGGAATTCACTGACACTTGGCTGACACTTGGCTCAACGTCACATGATCAGACCCTTCTTTCTTGAAAGAGTCACCCAGTTCACAAGGGCCATACTATCCTCCTAAACCAAACAACCCCTGGAGGGCAGTGACAACTTTTGCTTGCTGATAATGCCGCTGCTACTACTACTACCACCAGTCACCTGGCTGCTGCTACTTCCTGTACCGGTACCTGTTATGTTTTGGGGTGATTTGGCAATTACCACATAGTCAAGTGGCAGAAAAACTGCCAGTCAACTTTCAATCTTTACGCTTTCAATGTGTTTTTATGTTAAACACAGGTAGAAACATAATGGGGGAGATTTATGTAAACATGTGCAGAGAAAAGCTGACCAGTTGCCTATAGCAACTATTTAGATTGCTTCTTTATTTTTCAGAGGCCTTTCAAAAATTGATAAAGCGATTTGATTGGTTGCTATGGGCAGCTGTTCAACTTTTGCTCTGCACTGTTTTTGATAAATATCCCGTTATATGTCTGATTAAACCAAGAAAATACAGGCAATTTGACCTTAAAATTGAAATTCCACATTCACTTGCAACACTTTTAGTAATTTTTTTTATTTTTTTTTATAACATAGGGGTTGGGGTTGTGACTTAAAGGTCTTGGCCAATCTACACAGGCAGAACCCACTGGCTCTTCTGCAAAGGTAAGACTGGGTGTGACTCTTCCTCCGGACCTTGTCTAGTCGAGTGACAGACTCTGAGGATTACCTTCTGGATGCCCTTTGGAAAGCCTGAGAAAATGTAAGTGAGGAAGGAATTTTACCATATGTTACCATGGCACACTCCTGTGAATACACGTATGTATATTGGACATTTGCTAGCACAGAACTACTGTCAAGTCTTACATTTCTCCAGAGATGTCATATCCTAAGTACTGTAAGGGGGCGAGGCAGGTACACACAGTTGTAGATCCAGGGCAGCCACAGCCTCTGAGTCAGCAGTTGTTACAAAGACGTAACAAGTCTAGTCTTAATTCTTCCGTTAAAAGTCAAGTTAATTCTCAAATCCTCAGTCTCATCTTAAAATTGCAGTGGTGAACAAACCAGGAGCAAAGTAGTAGATCCAGGTTAGCCATAAGCCTCTGAGTCTTACATGTAG